>NW_010106159.1:1258-3909 GCF_000699245.1 Pterocles gutturalis | reverse complement strand
CTGCCCCCCTGCCCCTCCCTCCGCCCCGCAGCGGGGCTGCTGCCGGACCCCTCGACCCACCGCCGGGCTGCCCCGGGCTGGGCGCTGTGCTCAGCGTGCTCGCCCTGAACGGAATCTGTGTTTGCCAGCTACAGAGATGGGCAGGAGGTGTGTTTGGTGGATTTTGCCTGATTCTTGTGTTAGCATTACCGTGAGGTGGTCGGGGTTAAGTAGCTTTATTCCTAAATCCCTGTTATGAAGCAGTTTCAGCCCAGGATCTTCCATCTGTGCTCATTCTCGTAATATTTTTTGCTAAGCTTCAGTATTTACTTAGGTCTTGGCCCCTTCCTCTCTGCAAAATGGTGAGCATTTTTTAATTAGAAGAGATTTGTAAGCTGCAGGAAATGGGTTTTTGGTTTTACTGGCCCCTGCCATGTGTCTGGGGCAGTGTCGGTGAATGCTCCCGTACCTCTGCTCACATTTGTTGAAACCCACTGCGGAACTTCATCCGGGGATTTCTTCTGCCATTTTTTAAGCCAAAACTTGTACACGCAGCTAGCTGCAGCTTAGGAAGTGTTGAGATCCTTGCTGGTGCAGGAGCAGCTTCAGCATCCTTGGAGCTGTGACAGTGCCTGGCTGGAGAGGAAGGATCACCTGGATACACCTGGGAGCCGCTGCCGGACAAACCGCGCTGGCAGGCTCCGTGGTGCTGTGCGACGGAGATGTCTGAACTGCTGGGGAGGGACGTGAAAGCTGTCCCATGGCAGCTGAGTAGGAAACTGCATTTTCCAGCTCTGCATCCTCAGCTGGCCCTGCTCTCCCTACGGCACAGGCTGGGCGTGGGGCAGGACCTTGCCTTCTCCTCTCGATAGAGCATCTGCGCTCGTCCGAGGAGCTGCGGCAGGCGGGTTGGTCGCAGAAACCCTTCCTGTGGGTGCGTCGTGCCGGGTGATCTGCCAGGCTGCAGCTTGTTCTGCCGCGAGTTTGGTCGCGTGTGCATACACAGTGATATATCGAGGAGGGAATGCGTGCTCTCTCCGTCGGTGAAATGAAGGCGGCACGTTGGTGAGCAGGGAGCAGCTCGTGTGGGCAGCGACGGTGGAGCTGGAGAGAGGAGTGAATGCGTCTGACCCGGCCAACTGCTTCTCTCTGGCTCTCGGAGAATGTGTTACTGAATTCTGTTATTTCATAACTGAGTTGCAGCAGTACCAGAGGACAAGGAATAAGATAGAAAATGGTGTACGAAAAAAGAGAATTTCATTCTGTAGATTGATGGCCTGATCCCTTGAGAGCTGCCACATACCCACGGCAGAACGCGCACTGCGAAGTGACAGGGACACCTAAACCAGCTGGGGACCGAGAAACACACTCGTGGGATGAGGTGGGAGAGGGTGGGAGTTTATCTGAGAAAAGAAACGGAGATGCACACATGATGCATCAGATGTGCTGGGGCGCTTTTGTTCTCAAATGCAGGATTCAGAGAACCCAGGAACAGCACCAACAAGTGAGCCCGTGGGCTGAGCTGCCCGGGGTCCCCGCGGGATGCGCCTGTGCGGGGTCAGCGTGCCTGTGCTTCTGGGCAACGCAAATCGAGCTGTTCCGTGTGGTTATTAACCGACAGACCTTCTGACAGACTTTTGTAAACTCACTTCCAGTTATTAGAAAACAGGGAGGAACAGCCTGAGAGATGCTTCTAGTTGAAAATGCTCAGTTTCCCACAAGGAGCCGTCCCGTTCCTGTGCCTGCCGGGCTCACCTCTCGGTCCTGGGTCCGGCGGCGCTGCGCTCGGGTGTGCTGTTCAGGGCCCGTCAGGTTTGTAAACAGGATTGATTTTTCCGTTCTGCCTGACAGAGGCTGTGGGCAGGAACCTCGTGCTGGCGTTCAGACTTTGATGCTATAACGAGAGCAGCTTGTGCCCGTGGGGAGGATGAGCTGGAGCCGCTGCGGGCGATGTGCAGCGCCGGAGCCCCCGTCCCCTCCCGGGGGTCTCTGCCCGGAGCCTTTTTTTACTGCCTGCAGGGTCCCGTGTCCAGAGCCCCCCGATGAGGCTGCCCTTCGTGTCTGGCGACTGCAGCCAGGAGGAGCCCAGGACTGACCTGCTAATTTTGGCTCCCTTATTTTTAAAAGTTTTGTGTTTTTTTTATTCTCCATTTTAACAATTTAACTCTTCAGTTTTGCTGTAGAACTGTAACTTTGAGTCCACATCAGTTGGAAAGCTGCGATTACCCCTCCAGATACAGGGAAGTCACTCTTTGGTACTCGGGCATGACAGGCATGGGCTTGAGGAGCCAAATCTGCTGCTTTCTGCTGGCTTTGCTGGCGCTGGGTGACACGACAGCAAAAATCTCGTCTGGCAGGGAGCAAGGCTGTTAGGCAGCTCTTGAAAGGCTTGATCTGTTACGTAAGGAAAGCAGGAATCTCTCTGGTGTGTTGCTGTTGCTGCCCCCAGCCCTGCCAAGCTGCTGCCTGTCGTGTGCCGGGGACGAGGGGACCGCTGGGAGCGCGAACCTCAGCCCCTTCCCGTGCGCGACGGCAGGGCAGGGGATTTCTAAAGCCCTTGTGGTGGGTGAAATAACCTGCCCTTGGGTGTTCCCCCATTTCCAGCATCCCAGGGAAGGATCTTCTCCGCCCTGTGCCTTCTCCCCGGATCACAGCTGCCAGTTTTATATCAT
>NW_010106159.1:0-1154 GCF_000699245.1 Pterocles gutturalis | reverse complement strand
GCCTGGGAACTTTACGAGTGATTGAGTTTAAATATTCACGGAGCTGATGAGGGGATGCAGGCAGCAGCACCACACCGGGAAGATGAAGAAGCCAAGCAAGATACGAGTGCTTCTGTTGGACTTGACATCCAGCTGGGTCCCCCCACAGCGCGGGGGCTGCCAGCCCAGGGGGCACACCGCCCCGTCCCCAATGCTGGGGACACCCAGGACAGCAGGCACACCTTTCCGTGCAGGCTGCTCCCTTTTCAGATGTTTCGGAGTTAAACTGAAGCTGCTGCAGACTGCTCTATGGAGCTCTGCAGCCTTTGTTGTTGTTTCTGTAAGGTAATAGCTCTTCCAGGCAGAACTAGTCTCTGAGTGTCCCACTCCGGTGTTGCTTGTGAGAGAGAGCAAGTCCTTGACCAGCCTGTGAATTACTTGTTTGTTTGCTTGTCAAAGGTGCTTTTACAAGGATAAGGGAAGCCTGTGTATGCACTGTAAAATAAATTTATACTGCTGCTGTTCAACTTCAGCCTACCCCTCGCTGCCCGCCGTGCCTGCTGTGAACCCGCAGTGACCAAGCCGTAGCTGCCGGTGACACGGCTTTGTGGCTTGGGTTTGTATATGGAGCTCTGGTGGCTGATGAGGTCTGCAACTTCTCTGTTTTCAATATTCCTCCCCTTTCGGTGTTGTTGCTGAGTCTTGCTGTGGCTGCCATGTCATTGCTGCTCTGCTCGCCTGACTCTGACCCTGAGACATGGGTTTCATATCCTGCATCCTTCCGCAGCTGTCCCCTGTGTCCCTCCAGAACCTCCAGCTCCCTCCACGTGTTCTCCAGCTGATGTCTGACCGTTCCTCCAGCCCCTGGAAAGGGTCCTGCAGCCTGAGTATTGTGGTGTTCCTCCCATAACTCCCTCTCTCTGTCTTTTCAGCTTGCCTTCCCGGATTTTACAAGCCTTCCCTCCGGCTCCCTCTCTGCTCTCCTTGCCCTGAGCACAGCTTCGCGCATGAGGAAGCCTCCACCTTCTGCTCCTGCCAGAAGAACTATTCCAGGTCCCCGTCAGACCCACCGTCCGCCTCCTGCACACGTGCGTCTCGCCCAAGTGCCCGCTCTTTGTCAAGCGAGGGTTTGGGGATCCAGACACCGCGTCTGTCCCTGAGCCGGGCGGGTGCCC
>NW_010106158.1:0-42849 GCF_000699245.1 Pterocles gutturalis | reverse complement strand
CATAAATATATTTTTTTCAATTAATTTTCATTATTTTAACAGAACATAAGTGCTGCTTTTTACATTTGGAAAACCAAAGAAGCTGGAGAAACCAAATATTATCATCAACTACTTTAGTCTATTGTAGCTGTTAGGGTGAAGGATGCTAATGAAATAAAAAACACCTAGGTGAATCTGAAATGAAATTAAAATGTTGTTACTGTACTCCATTTCCTTTTGCTAGCTATTATGTATCTATATATATAAATATTATTGTACCCTATTAAAACTGACAAGGCATGGAAATATTAATGGAAAAAGTAGAAATGTCAGTTATAACAGTATATAAATATAAATAAGCATAAGTATACAATACTATTTGTATTGTATATCAAATACATTGTATATAGTGTGTATATAAGAACAATTTCAGAAAGTGTGCACAAATGAGGTAGAGAGAAAGCATGGATAGGGGCACACTAAATAATAAAGCCGTACTTTTTTAGACTTTCTAATAAAATTAAGTTAGGAAGACTAAAACATATCTAAATGCACCAATCTGAACTCACCTATTTATTCAACAGAAATGATGTTTTAAATTATCTAAATCAACATTACGTATTGGTATTTCTGTCATATGAATTTTTAAAAAATCAACTGGAAATTACATCTCCTTCCTTGTCATCTGGCATTTCAGAATTGTTTTATTGATATGGTTTTCTTTTATTTTCATTTATATTCAATTGACTACTGTTCTTTGTCAACCTGGAAGAGCAAACAATTACATGCCATTTTGGAGCTGTGACTGATTAAATGCTATTTTTCTCTGGAAAAATCTTGAAGTCTGAGGTTTGTTGTAATCTGACATGTACTTGCAAACAGGCATGCATGCTAAAAGAGCATTTGATTTTTCTGTACATTCGCATTTGATTATATTCAAGTTTTAGCTTTCATCTATCAGTCTTTGGCTGGTCAGGCATTAGAAGACACAGCTGGCTTTAATCAAATAATTATTTTAAAAAATAAACCTGATTTATGCTTAATCTCTGTGGAAAGTTATTGCTTTCATATTTTTATGTAATAAACTCAGCCTTGATAAGTGCCGACTCATAGCTGGTTGTAAAACAGGATCATCCAGTCAGAAAATATTTGTTTTATAAATGACGGGGTGTTTTTCTTTTAAACAAATGTGTAAAGTTTAATTTTTGTTAAAAAATATTGTTCTGATAAAAACCCTCAATTTCTATATAAATAACCCAGAGTGGAAAAAGTAATAAAGTTAAACATATTTTTCTATGATATATGAAAACATAGCCATGGATATATCTGACATTCAAACATAATTTAGGTCTCCATTGTTGAGCCAACCCCGTATTTTTGTTGCCTCTTGACCAAAAGGAGTGATCAGACAAGAAAGGCTCTCTCCTATAGAAGTCTACAAGATCAACCCACAGTAACTGGCCCTGCCGACTAAGATGTACCTGTGTTCTTCTCAAATAACATGAGGTTTCTGTGTTAAAAAGATAAGCCACAAAATTATTCAAACCATTGCTGTAAGCTTAGGAACTGTGTTCTCCTTTCCAGCTGTACCAGCCATTACTTTGCCGCCAATGGCATGACAGTTACTGTAACTCAGTGCACTTTTAAGAAGTAATTCTTCAGTAATTTCCATTTTACTCATAACTTCAGCAACAACGCTAGAGATGAGCTGGAGAAAGAAAAAACATGGAAAAAAGTAACCAAAATAATTTAATAATGAAGAAAAAAAGATTCCAAGAAGAAAAAAATACTGCAGCCTGCAAAGGAGAATGAGAAGGAAAACTGATGGTAATGCATCAAAACAAAGCATTTCCAGAAAATAACGCTCAGGCCAGGACTTTTTACAAATTCAGTTCTCTATCTTCTATGAGTTTCATAATATTCTTCTCAAGCACTGTTACGGATCCCACTATTGAGGCCAAATAAAATAAAACTAGATATCTAAATAAATTCCTAAGGTACCAGATAAGTATAATTTGATTGCTGTTATAGATGACCAGTATTTGCCAGGTACATATGATGAACTTTCCTACAAGTTTTGGGTTTAAAGTGGTCTTCACAATCTTGCCTTAAAAAGTGCATCTCACAAATGTTTTTACTTCAGTGCTTTTTTCACTGCAGAAAAACTCCTTCTGCATCCTGTGAATGCAATGTATTAAGAATCATCTCCATGCACCTTTCCAGGGCTACTCAGACTCCCCTTTAAGTTGAGCTAAGATAATTCAGCTGTTTAGCTCAGCTAATTTACCTTCTTACTTGGAAAGGCCAGCAGGCAAAGTGAGCAAAATATATTAATACTGTTGATTCATTCTACTATCACCACAGAATTATTTTTTTCCAGTTTTGAAAACGTTCCACTTCTGCTCCCCAAAATTTGTCTGTTCTGGGGCTCCTACATACAGCTCAGCCCCATCTTTGTGTACGAGCAATTCTTTGCTCTGGTCCACTCACAATTTAGGCTGGTCTCTCTAAATGCAGGCACTAGACTCAGCTGGCAGACAGAAGACAATGCAAATCAATACAATGCCATTTCTCAGGTATTACAAATTTCTGTATAAAGACTAGCTGGAGCAAGAATTAATGTAAGTACTCATGCAGACAGGCACCAGTCTCTACTGGAGCACGTCTCCACTGCTGAGGTGCTGCCCAAGCACAGGGTGTCCAGGGAACAGGGCAGAGACCCTCAGAGTGACATTCCATGCTCATCTGGAGAGCGACAAGGTCTTAATAAACCTCAGAGCTATTTCTGAGCATTTTGCCATTGCATGCACTTTACAAGTGAGAAGAAGCTCCAGTTAATTTCAGCCAGCTTTCTCTCTGTGACCACAGAAACGTAAGAGGACCTCAAGACCCTGTATTCCATAAAGAACAGTTTAATGACATGGACAGGCAGTGAGCATGCTGGTAGTCAACTCGAGTCAAGGTCAAAAAACAGTATAGCTCTAATATATGTTTCAGAACAGATAGCCAAGACTTACAGATTTCTGTATGCAGATAGGACTGAGTAGAACAGGACTTGGAGAAAAACAGAAAAAGCTTTTTTCATTTCATCATGGCTAAAAGGAATAAATTTAAGAAGACTGTCTATGCACATGAATTCTGACACTCCAAGCTGGCTAGGCCTTCACAACGTGTACAAAGATCACAGCGTTAGCACTAACCACTATAGGATTTTAGACTCCCTAAAGGGCACTATCAGCTTAGCTGGGTGTATGCACAAGGAAAAAGAAAAGTGCGCACAAAATGCTGATTAGGGCTCATAATTATAGGGGAAAAATTTATGATGACCAGGATATCCTGCCTCCACCCTACCACGTAACTCTGCCTGCCTACCTAAACAAATAAAGTGTTGTATGATTTACAGTCCGTAATGTTAATTAGTCTTCTTTTCATGTTTCCTTTCAAACTCAAATTAAGTGTAAAATGTTCATGTAAAAATGTGCATTTTTAGTTTGCTTTCTTAGAAATACTAAGTGAAATAACACTTTGTAAAGTAAACCTTGACATTAGAAAAATGTATCAAGGATTTAAAATGCTATAGTAGCTAGATTATTGTTGAATATTTAAATAGTGTTTTAAGGGTATAGATTAATGCTTTATCTAAACTGTGCTGCAATATCTGCAAGTGACATCTTATCCAATAAATACAATGAGAAGCATGTGTATGGGTGTGTGTGAGAAAAAGCCAGGGATTTAGTTATAAAAAAATACAGTTCATAAATAAAATAATTATATTTTAATTGATGTGAATTTGGGAATGCTTGTGTCAGTGTAGAAATTATTAATTGGTCTGATGTAAGATCAGAGGTTCCCATATTGGCTGGGTTGTGAAGAGTCCGCCTAGACAAGGAAAACAATTACTTTCAGATGAAGCTTTGGGGATAAGTGTTGATAAAGAAGTTTCCTTGTATTATATACATTATGTTCCTGGCTTTACTACCAACTGCCTCAAAAGCCAGAAAACACATGGTGACTTTGAGAAGCAGGCTGAAAATCCAGGTTCAGTGCAACATGATGTTGTGCTTTGAAAGTTTTTCAAAATTGGTCCCTTGGTAATTATTGACTACATGGACCTGGGACATGTGTCCACCAAAGTATCTCATACCTTCTTATTGATATGGCGAGTTGGCAGTCACTTCTTGGTGAAATACTGGTTAGTTGCTCCCCAGCACAAATAAGATACCATCTATTCCTACATACTAGAGGAATAAATTCCTCAGGAAACTCATTAAATTTTTATTTTAATAAACAGATTTGTGCCTCTTATGAAAGTAGTCATTTGAAAACATTAAAGTCAGAAGCAAATAAAAAAATTGAAACAATCCGACCCCTGGCTAGAGATTGTACTATTCTCTTCACAATTATTTTGGGGATTTGTTACACCAGCTGTCAGCGAGTACAAGAGATTTATTAGGTTCAGCTCTCCCCATCAACAAATGTAGACTTTATGGTAACATGGTTCCCCAACTACTGTTTGGATGTAAAAAGATAGGAAGGTATTTTCAGCATCTATTCAAGTACAAGATATTGACACATTTAATTATTAGGTAGATGAATATCACATGATACCCATCAGGAGAATCCTGTGGTCCTGGTAAAAAGATCATCTTTCCCTCAGCACTTCTTTGCCTTCATACAACTGGCACGAACAACAGCTCATTTTAATAAACATTTCAAACAGAAGTGATGGTAGCTCTTGGATACAGCAGATAAAGGTTCATATCTTTACAAGCTCCACTTCAATTTCAGGCTGTCAAAAACTACCCAACTGTAACTGCTGTGTCGATTTCACATTACATTATCCTTGAATTCCAGTAAGAAACTCTAGCTAGCCTACAAATGACTGTTTCAGGAGTAGAGAAAGCTTCTGTGAACTAAAATACTTTTAATCCAGTTAGAGAAAGCTTCTGTGAACTAAAATACTTTTAATCCAGTAATATACTGGCTTAATTTTTATACCTGGTGGCAGTTTAAGTTGCTGTTCAGAGGCTCCTAGATTTAGATCCAGTTTCTGAAGTCAAAAATTTCAGACTAAAACCTTATATTTATCACCTAATGGAAACTACTTTGAACATTCCAGACTCTTTTTTCATTTGAAAAATCAAATTGTCCTAGAAATCCATGCAGTGGCATCAGTGCAAAATGAGAGAAGATTAATCCTTTTATGTCTCAAGAAACAGTTGCCTTTATTATATTTCAGAACAGGACAGCAGTAGCTTTGTGGTTACGATGTGAGAATCAATCTTGTTACACCTGCCATGCAGTATCTCTAACATTGTATATTTTTGTGAAAAATCCAGAGAGCAATATAGCATTGTGTAGAATATTTTTTCCCATTACACTAAATAGTTTTTTCTTGCTATCTAACCAAGAGAGGGCTACTTCTTCATAACCTGCAAAGATGGCTGATTACAGTTGTCTTGTGCTCGTACTAAAACTAATCACTGGATTGACCACTTAAGGAAACAACTACTGCACAGTGTTCAAGTAGAAGTAAGATTTAGCTGTTCCTGTGTTTTGATCTTTATTGGTATCCAAGTTGTCATTTAATCAGAACACTGCCAAAACATTTAATACTGCCAGTACAACCTAATCAAAGGCATAGTGTGAATAAAACCTTAGAACAGATTAAAATTAATTAATCAGTGAAAGTAAAGCTTCTTTCCAATAGAGGAATGTAGTTGTTTAAAGTCTGGTGATGTGATTATCTCAGTTGTCTTTCTGGCCTCATTTCAACAATTTGTTATCTCAGTTTCAGATAAAATACATCTGAAGGGGAATAGACATCCGCTTTAACTTAGTTTGTTTTGGCATAGCATTCAATAAAAGACTTTTATTTATGTACCATATGATTTGATAAAACAGGTTGCAATTACTGCACAAAATATGCCATCATTCTTCACTCATTAAATCCAGGCAATAATTTCTGCTTCTCATAAATCCACTGATTCTTTTTCTCTCCTGTGAATTTGCTTCCTAATAATTTCATTAATGAAAATACAAAATCATAATTTCTGAAAACCTCTGATTTAGCACATATTAAGCAGTTTATTTTAGAAAAAAATGGGAAGGGGACTTTAGTTACAGAACAATTTAATTTTATAGGACTATAATATAGTCAGCTAATTGTTAAAAACATACCTATTCCAAACAACAGTACCAACCCATTTATTTTAGATATGATCTTGGAGATCTAGTCAAGTAAATGTTGTTTTAAGGTCAAGGTACTGAACATGGCTATGACACTTGCTTTTGTGGATTGTTCCAAATATAATGTAAGTGCCTGAGTGGCACGGATTTCTGAAACTCTGTTAATAAAACAACTGAAAAATGAAGTTATAGCAAGTCTTATTATAAAATACACAAGAAATACCTTCTCATCTACCTGTCTGTTGATGCAAAAGGAGAACCCAGGGAAAAGAATGCTTGGTTTCTATTATTCTATCCAAACAATGGATTTTGACCACTTTCCCTATTTGGAAAACAGATTCTTAGCTAAAAATGTGAAGACTTTTAAAGGATCTCATCCTTAAGAAAAGCAGCCTGATAGATAGTATGTTTCCTGTTTTCCTGATTTCATAATATTCCTTATTGCTTATATCCAGAGACATTATTCTATCTGAAGCCCTACACTAGTTTTAACAAGCTTGCTATCATGGCTAGCTAAATAACATAATGTCAGCAAACAGCAAACCACTTTTCTGTTTCCACCACTACTGATATCAAAAAGTGTTTGTTTGAAAAAGTTAATTTTCTTCTAGGCTTTCTGCATTAATCAGTGTTTTTCAAATATTTCACTTGTGTTGAACAAGTAATAGCAGCAACAAAACTTTTCAGGTTTTACAGAGAGACATCATTTTTGCCTGTGTTCTGCTCGCTAGCAACAATCAGGTGAAAACACTGTGAACTAAGACTGAAATATCTGAAATCAGTGAAAAAAAGCTGGAACAAAAAGCCCTGTTTAGCCAATATGACATTATTCAAATATATAAAGGCAGGTGCTTTTGAGAAGCCTTATAAAATTTGGATGGGAGATCAAATAAATGGTAATAACATTTTACAGAAGGGAGTAAAGAAGAGATTAGTCAACAAGACTTCAGTTTCACAAAGATTGTTTCCAGAACAGCAAAGCACTGGCACAAATTGTCTAGGGATGCTGGAGTTCTGTGCCCAGCTGAATCTTAAATATTCATTAGGTAAGACAAATATATAAATGATACAGCTTTGGGGTAAGAGAATAAGCTCGACAAACTGTCAATATGCTTTGAAGGCCTACTTGCTATGTCTTCCTACGATTTCTGTTATAAATTCCTCAAAAAAAAAAAAAAAACAAAAACACCAAAAACTGCTACTGACTCAGTTGCAAGAAGCAGATAAATGTAAGGTGTACTGATCACCAAAGCAGCAAATCAACTTTACTTCTGTAGAGGTTACTTGGGTTCAACCAGATTTCTCAGATTTCTCAGATTCTTTTTCTAGTTTTCTGTATCATGTGTCTATTTGCACCATTTCTAACACAAAAACTCCAAAGAGCAACACAATTACCTGAGAGGAGCTCTGAGTCTGTGGCGACATTTAGATATATCCTCTGTTAACTCCTATAGAATATTGTCATTAAAAAAAGTCTCAAAATATCTGCTCTCTATATAGAATCTGGTTGTTAATAGATGACCTCCCCTCCCCTCAGTGATCAGCCAAGGCTTATCTCTCTTATCCTACATCCATTTACTTCAATTAATTCAATTAAATAAATTTTCACTGACAAAAATTGCAATATTCAAACCAAATGTTTTATTTTACTTCTACTAATTGGTGACTGCAAATTTAAACAGCATTAAGACCAATACAACAAAACTCCATATTATGTCAATATTTCAACATAGATTATTTTCTGGAAGACTGTGACTTTTAACTGTGCATCAGCAATTGCAAGAGAAAAACATTATATGGATGTGAAATTACTTCAAAATCTAATATTATAAATTAAGAAAATTCAGAGTCAAATTTACACTGAAGTGAAATCTAAATACATAAAGGAAAGAAGTACACAGTATGACACTAAAAAAACTTCCGGATCATAATCACACAGCTATTCTATACTGCACTTACATTACAGTGTTCTTTTAGTTCAGTTTCTATTTTCTCTAGGTATTTTGTTCTTTTTGCTTTACTTTGTTCAAGTGAAAGGTCCTAATTGTCCGTACCTTTAACAGAATATATCATAAACCAATTTAACTAAGTCAAAAAGAAATTGAAAACAGCCTTTGAAGTGTATACAAAACTATACCCAATAGTAGCGCTAACATATTAAAATTTATAAAATCAGATGTTGTTGAAAGAATAAGTGCCTTCATATTCCAGAATAAGAACCAGTGGTATGCAAAAGCTAATTGACTTGCCAGTGGCAGAATACAGAAAACAGAATGAAGAATGGTGTTGCTTAAATCTAGTTTACTTTCTTGTACCATATACATGAATCAATCAGTTTTTATAATTATTATACTCTCTTTTATAAGATGTACATCAGTTAAGCAACTTTATTTTCAATAATTCATTAAGATTAATAAATCTAACTGAATTAATCTAACTGAAAAGACTATATATAGAAATACAAGTATTTCCACAGGTTTACATGTGATCAGAAATTCAGATTACCAAAAAAAAATCATTACATGTCATCTATAACAGTAAGCTTCTCTGTTGACTCCTATTTGCCATACACTCAACATCATGTTTCATAAGAAAATATTAATATAAAAGAATGTATTAAGTATCAAGAGCAACAAGTATTACATCTCTAATTTTCCTTAAACTACCATAGTTAACTGTTGGTTGGGATGCACCAACTGGAGACTCAAGGTTTCATTCAAGGCTTATTAAACTCAGTGACAAACTGTTCTTGGATCACCAATATAGATACCAGGACTAGTTCCAAGATCCTCTTCCAAAATTTAAAATGAAGGCTTTAATTTTCTGTCACTATCCTCAGCCTTTACGACACCACAGATGGCTTTAAAGTATCACAAGATGAAACATGCAACATCTGTTGAAACCACTTTGGGGACATGAAAGAAAACAATTTCTTCAAGTTTTTTGTTTTTAATATAGAACAGGTTACTTAAAAAAACCCAGGGATTTTCATAGGACCAAACTATACATTTTTCCCATGTTCAATACATGTTTTTTCCATTAAATCTGTGTTTGGTATTGTAATTTGTCTTTAAGCAGTGCTTACAGAGATAACATTAAAAGTTGCAGTGTAACAAATGAGATTTCCTCTTATTGTGAAGAAGAAAACACTCCCTCTTAGTCACAGTTAGTGGAGAAGAGGGGGGAACACAGTTACAAGACTGTTTCTTTATTTAGTTATGGTTGCCAAATTGGACCACATTCACATCCATCAAGTGTTTCAAGCAAGTTCCTTTCTTAAATTGTTTCAAGTGCTTAATATTTTAGTGTAGTTTAATTACAAGAGAGATAGATTAACGCTCAAAGTTTATTGCAACATTGATCTGAAAGCTCTTTAACAGAATACTGACTTTTTAAAAATCAACACAGCATTTTTACTATGAAAATTAAAATATACACTAATCTGACAATATTAAATTATATTAATTTACAAATGAACTTTTAAGACTATCTATAGTCCTAAAGGTTTGCCTAGAAAAGACACAATTTAAATAACATACACTATATTTAGATATTCTAAACAGAAACTGCCACCATAGTCTATGTTACAAACATCAGCACTGGAATCCTGCACTAGCTGAAGGCAATTTACAATGATTCCTCTTAACAAGAGTCACACATACTCAGTACTATTTTCTCTCAGTTTGTCTGCCTCAGTGCCGTAACTCGCCTCAGAGCAATTGCTCCCAACCTGCTCTTAGGTTAAAATTTGCAAACTCCTCTTGGATTATGAGTAAAGACTTTTGTGACAAAAAGTTAGGAGAAAAAAATTAGTCATTTTTATAAGTTGGACTCATAAAAAGCAGCAGCTTCTCTAAGCTCCTAAAACTCACATGGCTATGAAGTTCTGCAATTTCATCATATCTCTTTCTAAAACAGTCTACCAATATTTTCCTGGTGTGTTTCAAGAGTGAAGCAATTTTTTTTTTTTTTTTTTTTTAATTAGACCAACAGTCTATACATTCCTGTGACCATATCACTTTCTGGCTTTCATTTGGAAATTGTTTATGCTGCCTATTTTGGTCAGTAAGGGGCTGAGAGGCAGTACATAAATACATAATGGGCTACCAAAAGATGCAAAAATCATTTGTCTGATGGCTTAGCAGAGAAAGAGAAAAGGATCACATGCCACTTCTATTTGACTCTGACATAAGCCAATAATTTCAAAGCTTCTCTGTCCCTGACTTTTGCCAGGACTCCACTTTGAAGGGTCAGCTTTGACTTCTGGAGTACCATTAAGGAAAAGCCAAGCCCTGGGCAAAGGCAAGGAGGGCAATAAACTTTATGTAGGGCAGGCCACTCTGGGAAACAGCACCGTTGGTCATTTTGTACCACCAGGACACCAGATATCAAAGAAAATCTCACTGTGAGCCATTTTTACATCTCCTCTTTTCTGTCCTATAATTTCTGCTGGAGCAACAATGGCAGCACAGAGTCCAGATATTGATTAGAAAAAAGCAGGAGTATGTTGTTATGCCCATATTACTCCTACGGAGCTATAAACCTAATCTAAAGCCTCTCCAATTTGATTAAAATAATCACATTTACTCTTCTGTAAACCCATGACTGGAATTATGGAACCAATGACAATTCTCTGGGGTCATTTTTTTAAAGTGAATAAAGTACACACACAGAAGAAACAAACAGTTCAGACTGGAAGAGCCTCACAGCATTAATAAAATTATTAATAGTAGGCTCATTAATAAAGATCTGCAAATAAATTGGCATTTAAGTAACATGCTACCCTGGTATCTCATTTTGCACTGGTGCACCACTTTTGACTTTTCTCAACACGTTTTCTCATTGTGATCTCTCCTAGAGCCTATAGGATACTATGCAGTCTTCTTGTGAGTTGTTAAACTTGAATGCATTCCAGAATAAAAATAATCTTCTTTCCTCTTATAGAAGAGCCAGAATGCTGTTAATACCTCCAAGAGCCAGAGTCAAGACAGGCTGCTACTATCTGTTCAACTAATTTCATAGCAAATTATTATAGCTAATTAAAATGGAATTTTTTCTAAATGGCAATGTCTACCACATTAGCCAAACAGACTATTACATGATACGCACTGAACAACATGAAACCACAAAACCTTTTGGAATATGTTTGGATACCAGAACGTCATATTAGGTTATCATTTTGATGGCTAGTTCGCATTCAGCTTCTCATTTGGAAGTTTTTTTTCATTATATGACAAAATCAAAATGATCCCTCAGGCTTTCCCAACAGTATGATGAATCATTTGACATTTTTATCATGGTATAGTTTTAACCAAATCAGACAACTGTATGTAGATTTGCTTTGGTTTATAACTAGTATTTGAAGGACCTAGTGTTTATCAAGAATATGAAGTGACTGAACAGGGAAGTAAACATGTCACATGAAGAGTGACAATATCTGAAGCAAAGTTTCTAATTCACCCATATTTCTTGTCACCATCTGTACCTGAACAACGAATTTGATCTAGGAAGTCCAGCTGTTAAAGACAATGCACTGAAGACAAAGCTCCAAACTTCCTATGGGTACGAATATCCAGTTCATTAGACATGACAGTTTTCCACCTTTTGTAGCGTTTCACCTGGCTTATTTCACTTCCTTGAGAGAATGTTCAGGTAATTGCCCTAAATACACACACCACAGCACTTTTCAGCAAAAGGCACAGAAACTGATTATCTTTAAATGAAGTTGTCTGGCTATTGAAAATAGTCACAATAGCAGATATCAGAAATTGCATGGGGTTAATGTGAGTCTAAATGTTTATTCTAATTTAACTAATTCTAATTTAATTCTTAACATGCCTTCAGTCCACCAATACTGCCAGCTTCTTTAGTTCTTTACTTTCTCATGCTCTTGTGTTCATTCTTTTTTCCATGAACAAGACTGAGTCCAGAATGATCAAAAATAAAGACTTCAGGATCAAAAGGTCAATCTAATGGTTCTAATGTAATACCTATTAGAGAAGCTGTAACTTCTAACCCACATATTGATGGTGCAAACAGGCTGTACATGCAACGTGCCCCTACTGGCACAACAAGCAAAACCCCACAAAACCAGATTTCACAGTTATTGCCTTCAAACAGGTCTGAAAAATACATTCCACCTCAAGTACTGTACTACAGAGTTGTTTCTCAGAAGATGAATTTTAGTATTGTTAGAGAAAATTTTTCTAATGAAATCAAGAGATAATATTAAGCTACTGCATATGCTCCACCCAATATGTAAGCTACACTGAACGCAGCAGTGTGTACATTTTTACGTGCCTGAGCTTTTCAGTCATCTATTCTTTCTAACAACCAGAAAGAACCCCTTCAAGCTTTCATGGATTGGAAAGCCTGTTGTTTTCTTTGGAATCAGATTCAAAAGGCATCACTTAGCACATAACCCATGACAAGCACTGGCTAATCCGTCAACACGACAACACAAATGAAACTGAAACCCTACTGTCCTCACCACTGCACTGTGAAACCTGCAGGTTAGAACCAGATGATGTTCTATTTCACTTTCTGTGTATTCACCTAAATGTAATGAGAGGCTGCATCTGACTTAAAGATGAAAGGGGTGGGTGGAAATCAAAGCACATTTCTACACCTTGGGAAGTAACAATTTTCCTTTACTTAGATCACAATGTTGTATGGTTAAACCACAATAAAGTTTTATACGGTCAAGCTTCTGATTACTTAGAGCAAACCTTGTTCTGCTGGAGTACAGTAGAAAAAATACAAAGGGGATGTATAGCATTAAATCAAGATGTAAAGGTAAAAGATTGTAACTGGGGAAAATCCAGATATTTTTTTAATCTGGAAACCAAGTCAATATACAACATACAAGCAACCCACATGGAAAGAAAGGAACAACACAATCAACAGAAAATAAATTAGTGTACAAACAGAAACATAAGAATAAACAGATGAATAATTTTTCAGATTTTTATTAATTTTATGTACACCCTCAAGTATTACTTGAAGTAATGTAGGAGTTACACTCCTTATTTATCTTTTCTCCAGCTGAAAACTGAAAGGCAATTTTTTTCTAGATTACATAAATTCACCAACTGTGGCTAGTGTTCCAATTGCTAAACTATAAAAATCTTTCTGTGTTCCAAAATGTGTGCCCTAAACAGGAAAAAAAAAACCAAAACAAAACAACAACAACAACAAAAAAAACACCAAGATGATGGAGACCTTTTTTTCTAACATATACAAATCCATTTTACTATAATCCTGGTCATCATATTTTAATATCCATTTATATACCAACATTGAATACATTCAGATCTTTTTGCCTTTGTATAAATAACCATGAAAAATGCAGAAACAACATTTTTTAACCAAATACCATTAGGCTGGATTTTCTAGTACTATATAGGTTCTGTACCTATAATGCATGTATGTATGTGCACTTACGTAACACGAAAGAAGCACTTGTTCTATTAGTACCTCAGACCTGCAAGTCTGGCAAATCTAAGGGCTACTCTAAAAGCTACCGTGAGATTTCCTAATTCCTTGAGCTAAACCATAGCAAAGTACATCTTTCCTTTTATTAGTATATAAAAAAATCTACCACATCAGCATTTTTCTGAGTATACCTAATTTCTATTTACAAATGGCTTGGATTTCCTTCTCCTCTTCCTTCAACTTTGTTAAATACATTTTCTTTACAATCATTTTCTCAGACTGTATTTCTTTCCAGGGCTCATGGTTAAACAAGCTATTTCAGTGGCGAGGTATCTGGTTAAGTTATCAGACTCAACAAGTTCTCACCCATTCACTTCTGTCCTGCCAATTCTCAGCTGTACCAGCAACTGCTCTCTAACACATAACCATTAATGGATCTCGTTAAAAAGACCTACAATAAAGCAAGCAGGGAGGAAAACACAGCCAAGAGCAAGACGAGATGAGGAGTAAAACTGAGATTGGAGACAACCTATGCAAACATCCTCTGGTGGGAAAACCAATTAAATCTCAGAATTACTAAGAATTATAAATGTAATTCAAAATAAGATAGTATCTACTGAACACCAAAATGGCAAATGTTATTTATATTATCACAATAACCAAAGCAATGCACATGAAAATTTTCTTCTGGAGGAGGGTATAAGCATTTGCATTCAAATATTTTTCTTTCACATTTATTATATCGAATAAGATAAATCTTACGCATACTTGAAAGCAATCATTCATGACATTTTGCTTAAAGAAGTGACTGAAACAATGCTGCAAGGAAAGAGTAACCAAATCACAGTCTCGGACAACAGCTGGCATTGCTCACAAAAATTATCAACATCAGAAACAGACAAAACAGAAGCAAGAGAACAGAAGCAGCATATTGGTATGTTTTTTAAACCAATGAAATTTGAATAGTTTGTATCCTTATGCTTAACGTGTTCTAATTCTTGCCAAACTACAGAACCCTCTTTCTATCATGTAAGAGTTACAGCTCTAGATCATGCCAGAGAAGAAAATAAAAAAGTATATGGTTTTGAGCAGATACCCTGTATCTCTTTGGTGTTTAGGAGAAAGGTACACATTATAAAGGTAAAAAAAGCTGTGAAGTGAAGCTTTGTCTGAGGCACATTCATAACAGGGGAAATTATTCCATTGATGAAATTATTTTGTTTGTAAACAGTGGAAGTTTGATAGAGAGAGAATAAGTATATCACCTCTGCCTCTGGTATGTTGTTATTATAACAGATATTTTTTCATGTTTCATTGTTACAAGTTTGATTTTTCTAGGAACCCCTGTAAAAGTTACAGAAACATAGCCCAAGTCCCATTAACTAGTTTTTGGCTTCGGGAATGTCGATTTTTGTTTGTTTGTTTTTAATGCCTCTCATTCTCACAGATCTATTTGCCATTTAATTTGCTCAGGAGTCTTTACTGAATTTTGTAAATTTTTTTGCATTTATATTTCATAATCTTATTTTCCCTTTCAGGAGCTGACAAAACATGGCAACAACTGCCAACATTAGTAGCTGACACTCTTAACTCTGTACCTTGCCACGTTTCACTTCAATATATTTAGTGATATACGTACCACAGTTTAGGAGGTCCTGCTCTAGTCTGAATTCTTTGGAGGTTCCCACCAAAGTTACTACTTTTCTTGCCTCTACAATGGCCCATTTTTCTTTTTAAATTACATTTTGCTCTGAGCCCTGCAGCAGAGAGATCAGGAACTAAGAATTAATTTGGATTAGTATTTCAAACATCTCTCACTTAAGATTACATTGTTTTAAAGTTGAAAGTGTTTGACTGACTTAATAGAATGTGAAAGCACAGGCACTGTGGCCAGTTTCCGTGTGCGTGTTGTTCGACACAAAATCCAAACCAACTGTCTAGTAGAATTAGTCTTGGCTTATATGTGTGTATATTCTTTAATGAAGTAATGCAGCATACCTCATGTATATTTCAGTAGGCAAATAACAATTTTCACCTAAACAGTGAATTTCTTGGGAGGTCCCCAGTTTGTTCAAAAGCTTTCATTGTTTTTGCAGCTGACACTACTGCTGTCTACCCATATAAAGAAATTTCCCGTATCAAGGGATTTCAGATTTGGCACAAGAAAAGAAAGTTTGCATTAGTTTCTATACTTGGGCTCTTTCTCCCTCTGTACAAAGTTCATGAGTCTATACATTTCAAACTACAATGTAATGTCAAAATTCTAACAACCTTACAAAAATGGAATGCACAAGCTTTTAACTGATATATGATACTACAGTGGGTTCATCTCAGCTGGCAGCTAAATCCCCACACAGTCGCTTGCTTACTCCCTCCCAGTGAGATTGGGGGAAACGGCAGCAAAAGCAAGAAGAACTCATGGGTCAAGATAAAGACAGTTTAAGAAGTGAAGAAAATCCAAACAAACAAAAAAGCAAGTGATACAAAGGCACTCATCACCTCCCACCAGCAGACCAATGCCTAGCCAATCCCCAAGCAAAGGCTACCTTGGAAAAGCTCTCCGCTGCCAGTTTTGTTGCTGAGTGTGATGTTATGTGGCATGGAATACCTCTTTGGTCAGTTCGGGTCAGCTGTCCCAGCACTGTCCCCTCCCAACCCCTTGCACCCCTGACCTGCTCCCTGGGGGACAGAGTGAGAAACAGAAAAGGTCTTGACACAGTACAAGTGATAAGCAATAGCAAAAATATCAGTTTTATCAACACTGGTTTTGCCCCAAATCTAAAACATAGTATCATATGCACTGCTATGAAGAAAATTTCCATCCCATGAGACCCAGTATGGATACTAAGGATGAACAAAAGGTACGTTTTGCTGCAACAAGAAATCACAAAGTATGAATTTAGAAAATAGCCTGGAAATATGTTTCTCTTAATATTGTTCAAAATTAAGTTACAAGTCTCTTCAAAAAGTATTTCACTATTGATACACTTACAAGAATAAGGTTCTGTACACAGCCATTCAAGAAATACAGCCCTTCTAAAGTTCACACATTTAGTGAGATTACCTCATGCATTTTCTACAGGCTAACCTGGGATCTATCGTTTGGGTTTTGTTAATAGGAAAATCAGTTAGAATAGCAGTTACAGCTGGGATGCAAATGAATCAAGTCCTAACATAAAGCTACTCCAGTGGAATGTTCAATCTAAACCAGTCACAGAATTAGTTCACTTTGTTTCAAAGGCCATTTGTATATTTCATTAAAGGAAGTGCTTATAATGTACAATCATTTTTATTTTAACATTTAATGCCTATAAAAAGTAAATGGCTGGCAGCAGGAAAAGAGGACACAATACAAACCTCCTGTCCCACCAGTGACCTCTATCATGAGTTACAGCTACTGCCTTCTGCAGATGTCAGAGAGAGTTTATTGTTCACGCTCCTTCGTCTCAAAGCAGTGCCCAAATGCAGAATGAAGGGGGAAAACATGAATGGCAGCACTTACAGGCATTGAGGTCTGTAAACCCCTGAGCCAGCTGAAACCAGCTAGAATCCCATTCTATTAAGATCTAAATGATTTTTCACTTCAACTTAAAACAAAGTTGAGGCAAGAAGAACCTTTCCTTTGTAAAAGCAAGTCACAATTAATAAAATTTAAAACAAGGTTTTCTTGAAGGAAAAGAATAGGAATTTTTCCATATAACTCACATTTTCTCAGAAAAAAATCTTGAAAGTCAACTGATTTTGGCTACTAATGTCCTTGACATTGCAAGCAACCATTTCTGATCAGCAGTGGGTCAGGTTTCTTCCTGTTTCCTAAATATAACAGAGAACATGTGCAAGCACAGCTGGCTTCTGACAGAAAAAAACTGAACAGGTTCCATCTCAAACCGGGAAGGTAGGCACCATTCGAAGGACACAGTAACCTAGCTAAAGCTGACTAAAAGGGCTGACGTACATGTGAACACTGAACGTATCAGTACTATCATCACAACCATAAAATGTACGTACAGAAACCTCAAATCCATGACAGTGAGAGAAAAACTCAACAATACGCTTTTTTGTTTGTTTTTCTTAGAGTTGAAAACTTCTAGAAAGTAAATAACTTTATATCAGTCTTGAACATTCTGAGTAATGAATACAGAACTGTGTGATATCTAGATGCTGATGCTTTTCCTTTAAGTAGACTTGCTGTTTTCCTCCATGAGAAGGTCTTGAATTAGATATATTTGATACATCTGAAGACATCAAATAAAACTGTGAATTTGAAAGGTGATACAACATAACACAAGCCTCAAAACTCTGAGAACTGCTTCAGCAGGCAGTCATTTGACCAGAGAATAAAAATAATCTTGAAATTAAAACTGTAGGCAATCCAAGCAATCTGGTTTAACATTTATCTTTGCTAGCAAAGTTAATGACTGAAGCACACACGGGAACAAACTTATAAGTATTTCTCGTCAGGCTTCTAACAATACAAAGCTGCAACAACTGAAATAGTGAGCTGGAGGTGCAAACAGGCCTCCTGTCCCAGGTCAGCACAAAGGCTTTAACTGTCTTTAAGCTTTTTCGGTCCTTAAGGCACTGCATCGAGCTCCAGGGCCTCACACATAATTCCCAGATACCAAAAATATTAAGTTATATGTCCTTCTGCTAAACAGCTTCTGCTTGCCTCCTATCACAGGGTGCAACCCACAGGAAATGGGAGCAAAACTCCACTGAGGTCAGCAGCAGGACCCCAGCAAACTGAAACAAAACCAGAATGCCATCATTTCATCCTTTTTTTGTTCCAGAAGTCAGGCATAAGAATGTAATTCATTGCTTTCCTGTAGTTCTGTTTTTTTGTTTTTTTGTTTTTTTTTTTTTTTCTTCACACAATTATCAAGAAGCAAATAAAGAAGATGTTTTTACACTCCTGAAGCATTTCCTGTTTAGATCAGACTCTACCATTCTTGTTTAGGACTAGAAGCCTCAGCCTCTTTAAAACATACAAATGGACACTTTTTCACAGAAGTGTGTTGCAGTAGATAACAAATAAGAGAGTAGTACTAAAATTTGTAGTGTGAGATTATAGCCAAAGTATAGTGACAATGTATCCATCCTGTGTAAAACTACTGACCAAAACTGTAGTTTAACTACTGTTAATCATTTAACTACTTTAGTTAATCATTCCTCTAGTTAGGAAAAAATTCAATCTTGTCTTATTTAGCTAAAGCTAAATCCATAATTTAAAAAAAAAAAACCCACACTTTTTCTTTTTCTATGAGCAGAAATTGAGGTAACAGAATTACATCCAAATAGAAATCAGTATTAGGGGCAGAGGTGAGTATACTGTATAAGCAATGCATTTTATTTTCAAAGTAGGCTGCTTATTACACTTGGACAGGAAAATCTAAATCTCAGCAGTTCTGATGGCACACTTTTATAGGGTCCTTTAAATAAACGAACCAACTAATTAAAAGATACTGTGGCAGCAGAATGAGTGTTTCGTTCATCTTCAGCCAGAGGTGGCTGAACCTCCTCTCCCTCTCTGTTCTCTTCTTGCTGGAAAGGAGGAAGGGAACATCTCAGCCTCCTATTCCTTTACAGGGGCTTTATTCCATGAGTATTTCATCTAGATTTACTTAATTGTCACTTAACCTCTTATCAGAAACAGCTCAGTCATTCCTATGCAAGGACTGATTGTTTCACATTTCACTGCATAGGTATCTTCAGTGTTGATCATGTTAGTCTGTCCAGTTTGTACTGTATTTTTTGCTTTTTTTAGAGAAAAGTTTCTCTCAATAGTTTTGTTTTTTTTTTAAAGAAGGAAAAAATCATACATACATACATATATACTGTGAACAAATATATTTAGGAAAGGGTTTTAGAATACCATTACTGGAATATAACTGATGCAGTAGGCTTCTATTTCATGCTTCCAATATATATAGTGGTGTTAAAAAAAATCCTACCATGTTCATCTTTATTTTTCCCACCTTCCACAATGGCTTGCAAATTACCTTATCTTCCCACTTTCAAAAGGCAGACACTTGGCACATGGCACCTAATGCCATGCCATTCAAAATCTTAGTTATACAAATTATGACTTCCTGTAGTTATCAAGGTCAATATGGAGCAGTGAGCCACACAAATGAATGGTCTTAGTAGTGCTATCTCTTTGAAATACATCAGGTACCTGAATGATTCCTCAATAGGCAGGCACTTTCAGAAAGAGGTTATGATCAGACAGGAATAACAGTTATGAAGTACAACAGCTGATAATTTTCAAATAATAATAGTTTTTCTGCCCCCAGCATGTCTTGGCTGGCATCTATGGGAAAAGAAAAATATTCTTTATCACCAGGATATCCCAGTGCAACATGGTAATACAAAACACAGTTGCTCCAAACACATCTGGTTCCAAAAAGTGAAAAGGCTTTCAAAGGGTTGATGTGAAAAACCACAGTAGGATTATTTTTTAAATGGAGAAATAAACTGTTCTCTTTTTCTGTAGAAATTATGTTGTGATTTTGTTCAGTTTTTCATTTTTTTTTTCCTGTGGCACTGTGGTCAAGTAACCCCACTGCACCTTTTCCATTCTCCTGAATAAAAAAAAAAATACAAAGGGTTGTGTGAGAAAAAAAAAGGGGAAAAAAAAGACAGACATCTTTACTCCAAAAAAGGCAAGAACCAGTCTATGCTAGCTGACATCCAGCTGCTCTAATTTTGAATAATGTGTCATTCCCAGCACTGATTTATTAAGGCTGGGTTCAGCTATTCAAGACTGTGCTATGTTTTCCACTTACTTAAAATATAGCCCCAAACATTTACAAGAACACATAGTCTATACCAATGTTTATTCGCCCACTTTTTACAATATGCCATAATAAAAGTGTTCTATTGCAGTTTCCAGAGTCATAACTTTTTCTATTAGACTTGTAAAAGCAGACAAATTCAGATTGTAGCCTAAAAACCCAGAACAACTACTTCTTGTTGATTTATGTGACTTTTCTATTCAGGTTCTTGAAATAAAAGGGTACAAGCTCAGACCAAAGGATCATCTGGACAAGCACCCCCTTTTTCAGAATGAACTAGGAAGAGTAAATACAGCAAGCAGGTAGTGATACTTCCCCTGAACACTCTCCCAATCCCCGGGTAACTTGCCACTTTGACTTCCTGAGCCAGAGTTGTCATCTGTGCCTTTGACAGATTTTTCTTGAGTTAACTTAGTCAGATTACTAAGTTTAAATTATTTTTATAATTTAAAAAAAAAGTTTGCAGGTAGCTCAAAAGGTGGGTATAACCAATCACAATATTCTACTGTTTATTTTTTGAGTTCTTTTCCTAAACCTTGGTGCACACAATACAAGAATTGCTATTTTTAAATTCCACATTACTTGTTATTATAAGATGCCTTATTATTACAAAAATGTAATTTAATAAAAAACACTTCTAGTACAGCAGTTGCAGATACATTAACATCCTAAAAAAAATACTGGAATTAAGACGTTGGGTTTATTTCAGTATCTTTGACTTTTACTCATCAAGCTACATTTGGCAAGAGTTCCTATATGTGTTACTTTATCCCCCCGCAAAATTTTTGGACGAAAACCCCTCTACTTCAAGATAAAGCAATAATCCAAATACTTCGTCAGTAAAATGCATGTGCGTGCACATGCACACGTGCACAAGGGTTTTGATAGAGGATACATCACACTACAAATGTTTTACTCTTTTTTCCTGTATTGCCTATTTTCTAAAATTATTGTCTGGCATATCCAACTTCTAAGTTTATTCAGTGGATGGAAAACATGACAAATAACTGCAAAATATGTTAAAGTGTGCCATATTGCACAAACGAAAGAGACTGTGTGAGCTGAAAGCTGTTGGCTTGTGTATAGAGCTTTTATCAGTCAGATGGCAAAGAACTTCTGTTGATGAAAGCGATCCCTCTTGAACGCCTTCCCCTTTCTAGCCCCTGCCCCTCCTCAGCAGAGAAGAGCTACAAGACACCATTCCACCACTTCCAGCAATGGAAGTGCTTTTGAAGACAGAACTATTGGCATCATCGAACCAGGCCTCACAGCTAGTCTCTGAAAAAAAAAAAAATTCTTATCCTGTAAACTGGACAACATTTATTTCTAAGAACAAAGCACACCCACTGTGAGTAAGAGAAAGAAAGGGGTTGCTTTCACAGTCAAAACTTTTGAAAGGAAAACACAGCTGCACCTGCAAGATTTCTTTGCTGCAGCACAAGCATTGCCCAATCCTTTCTTAAGGACTGCCTAGAAACCAATGATGCAAAAATAAGCTGAAACCTCGTGCATGAGGAAGTGCAATGCTGTCACTAGTCTGAGTACAATTTATTTTACGTGGGGCTTTCTTTGTTTGGTTGGTTTTTTTTAAGGAAAATACTGATGTAGAGAATTGTGCGTGCTATTGCTATCCCAGCTTGGTTTGGTTCCAGACAGGCAAAAAACTGCAGGCCATTTACAAAACACATGGGCAACAGAAAAGGATCCAGATCAAAGTGAGTTGTTTAGAAGTTATTATAATGAAGGTATTACTGCAGGAGAGTAAGAGGCTGAGTACACCACAGGGGTGGCCCTCTGTGCTTATGCTATAGTCATGCGCCCTCCAGCACGTGGCTAAATGTTGTACTTTGCATAAAAGTTTCTTGGCTAAAACATTTGAAGTTGGTTTAGATTACTGTGATCTCTGCAGCCACAAAGGTGTAATGATTTAAAGGGCCCAAAACTTTGTCTAGAGAAATGAAGAACTTTAAAGAGTCAAGCTAGAACTAAGAAAAAAAAAAAAAAAAAAAATCAGACCAGAAGTTGCCAGCATCCATTTAAAAGTATCTGGGGCTCTGTGTTCAAGAAGCGGGTCAATTCAGAAAATACTTGATATATTCATAGGTGATTCCTGAGCAATCTGAGCTACAACGAAATGACATTCTTTTGTGGCAGAATCCTTAAGGAAAGAAATAATGCAGCTACCACCTGCTGTCCTGAAATGCAGAAGGATCATGTGAGTCTGATCTCTCCTACATCAGCAAATATTAACCAAGTCCAATAAATGTCATGTGTTCTAGATCAACATATATAAAGACAGCTGACAGGATGCATTAGAAGTCTGGTTAACGTTAGGTTTATGCCTGCACTTGAGGCTGGTTAATACTTTTTGCTGCAGCTGCTTTGTAGGATGCTGCATTTCAAAGGCAGCCAGAATTTTAAGAAAAGGTTAGGCTGGCTTTTCCTCCCCATGGGTGGTCCTCTTCTTCTTCAGGCTGACACACAGAGCTAACATTCAGTAAGTTGCGTGATTTCATTTTCCCTCCTCTCCCCCTCCCTGGACTTTTTTCTTTTTTTTGCTTCTCCTCCTCCCTTTCTCTCCATTCTCTCCTGCCCCAGAATCAGCTGTATCTGGCTATAAACATTAATTCTTACAAACAGTGTATGTTGAGTTGCAAGTTCTCCGTGTTCCTACTGGCTGCTATTCCAAAAGCTAGCCAAATAGCTTAATTTAAGCATTACAACATCTGCATTTGTATACTGAAGACTTTCTAAAAAGATAAAGCAGGAGGCCAAATTCTGATCTCACTTATGTCACTGAACAGTCTCACTGACGCTAAAAAGAGTTGCTACAGACTTTCCTCCAGGATCGCCGAGGGCAGGATTTGACCATTTGCTTTAGTTATGTGCTGATATTTGCTTCAAACAGATCATGAGAAGAGGAAAATCATTGATGCCGGCATTCCAAATATTTGCTCCCTATGAATGCTCAGAGTGTGAATTCCACCTATGGTGTGCCTTAATTTCTGTGAAAAACTGCATTTTATTGTTTCTCAGTTCTCAAATCTACATCTTTAATAGATGGGAAATTGCATGAATATCTCCCTACACTGGCCTTTTCAATTTACAAGAATAGTATTTACAATTCAAAAGAATAGCAGGAAATGTCTAATAGACTTAGCACTTGGTCTCTAGGAAACGAGAAATACCATGCTAATCACTGAAGGCTGCACCTTAACTATATTAAAAGTGTTTAAGCAAGCATGAGAAAGTTTGTACTTTTCTCTGGGCAGTAGTACTCTGAACAGAAAAAAATACAGATATTAAAAGAAAAATAGATCTGAAATCGTTAACCTTATCAGTTGTAAACATATGAGCAAATAGTAAACTTCTGCTGTGGATTTACAAAGAAAGATCAGTAAGTTTAATTTGCACAAAAGTTCTGAAAATTGCCTTGGACATCTTGAAGATGTTTATGATCCTTTTTAAAAAAGTTTTCCATATCAAATATGTAGTTTACAGGTAAAATACCAAAAAAATGTTAAACTTTAGCCTTGCAAATCCTAGTAAGATGAACTTTATGCGTTAAAATATTCAGACAAATTGTACTCCAGTGTTGTATTTTTATTTTCTTAAAAAAACAGTAACTTTGAATTGCAGCATGAAGATTCTGAAAATGATTCTACAAATCCTAAGTTATTTTTTTAA
This sequence comes from Pterocles gutturalis, assembly GCF_000699245.1. Classification (NCBI taxonomy): domain Eukaryota; kingdom Metazoa; phylum Chordata; class Aves; order Pterocliformes; family Pteroclidae; genus Pterocles; species Pterocles gutturalis. The sequence goes on along the minus strand of NW_010106158.1, from coordinate 18,766 downwards.
AAAGGTTTTCATATCAAATACATAGTTTACAATTAAAATTTTAAAATTAAAATTTTAAAATAAAAAAATTAAAATTTTTAAAGAATGTTAAAACTTCAGCCCCACAAATCCAAGTAGAAACTAAAAGCCAGATCAGATGCTGTCATTTTCGTGCACTTTTACCAATACCAACCTGTCTCTGACCAACTTAATCCTGAAAGTGTACCTCTGCAGTCTTATTTTCTTCTGCTTGCCCTTAATGGCACATATATAACAGCATTAGACTTCCACAAACATAATGGATGAGTATAAACAGAAAATATAATCTTCAATCTGAATGAGAAATAAAAACATTCTTCATTTACTTGTATTGGCAAACAAAAAAAAAAAAAAAATATTTTGTTACCAAAGCAAAAAAAATCACCATTGAACACGTGCATGGAGAAGACCCACCTAACAACACACGCACACCATCTTTACAGGGTGAGGCTACTTGATCAGCAGCTTTCCAGCTCAAATTATGCACAGAATTAGAAAATAATTCAAAATTACACAGATAACATAACAGTAAAGCATTTAAAACTAAAGATAACGAAGGGGCCAGCTATGATCACTATAGCTTCTGAAAGTTTTCCAGAAAAAAATTCCAAAGCATGGACAATGCATTTGATACTCATATCACAGACACTGATAACAGAGGTATCATCGGTATATTTGATGGCTCCACAGACCAAAACTACATCTCCCACCCTGCACAGACTCATGCTGTATGAAGTGGAAGAGTACTTTAGAGTACTTCCACAAGAATCTGCCGATCTTGAGATGTTCGCATACCCTCTTTAAGCCTCTAAAAATGAAACACAGCTCACGTCGTTTCCCTCATCAGTCTCTCGAAGTGTCAAGCTTCTCCATAGCCTTCCTTTAAAGTGCACTAGGTATATAAGGGGGAAAAGTTGATGGAATTGGCAGTTTCAAGCAATAGCCCTTGCATAAGGATGGAGGTTCCACACCTTAGCAGCCATCTCGCCTTCCTCTGATTATAAGTCCCTGTTAAGAAGCCCTTCAGGATTTCTAACAAGTTGACCTATTATCGTCATTTCAAACACTTGTGCAGAAGATTAAAAAAAAATTTGTGGGTTAAATTTTTGTTTGGTTTTGGTGTTGCCATATCAGCCTCCTTCCTTCATGGCAAATCACTATGACTCACCACCATAATTAATAATAGCAACGTGTGGAAGCAGCAAAGAGGGAAAGGGCTTCTAATAGCAACATATAGGACTGATGCGGGCTACAGAATAGCCAAACAAGTGGAAGAACAGCTTTCTTGCATACAGTTCACATCACAAGTCCTCCTCCATCTCTTCAGGGGTGACAGAGTATCAGACATCATATGAAAAAAAGACTGAGTAAGACTGTGGGATAGACACAGTCACTAATGAAATTGTTAAACCCAACATGAAATTAAAATTCACAATATGTACAGCAACACAAGCAGGAAACAAAAATCACTTGGAGTAACTATACAATTTTCACTTCAGCCAGAAGAACCTGATGTGCTACAGAGGACACTGTATCCACTATAATAAAATCTTAAAGATTTAGAGTACTGCAATCCAAAGTAAAGACAGCTCAACCAGTCAGGAACAGAAGGTATTGAGCATGTAACCACTATTACTGTAATTCCAGTTTAAACGGAAAGTTTCTGTTTTCTTTTCAAGAAAATTAGCCCAAATACAAACAAGCTTGAACCACACAATTTTGTAATGGGAAAACTCCTTAATTTGAGACCAGCTACTATCAACTGAGACATAAGACCTACTTAATAGTTCACAGCATCTTATTAAATAGTGTCTTTGGTGTAGACAGATAATGTATTTGTGACTTGGCAATATCTTGCAGCCTGAAGACTTTATTTTAAAAGACATTTGTGAAGAATGGCAACTTAAAATAAGCCAGTGACATGTAGATGCAGACAAGGAGAGCCACCAAGGCTGCGGAGCCTCCTTGAAAGCACCAGAACATGGGTGAGCAGAGCAAGACCCTTGCTCAGGCCTCGAGCACTTCACTCTGGCTGCTGACACTGGGTGGACTGCCAAGCACAGCCAAGGGAAAGCTGCGACGGGTCCAGCCCGCATTAACCTCTTTGGGCCAGGAACTGTGCAACTCACCACCAAACCTTGTGGGATTGCGGGCCCTGACCCAGCAGCCCTGTCCCCACAGCCCTGCCCCACCGTCGTGGTTCCCCTCAGGGGGCCTGATCCTGACCCCCACCCACACGCTGACAGCCAGGCCTGACCTTGGCCTGTCCCTGGGGAGGTGCCCAGGGCCAGGGCTGCCCCTGGTTGCCCTGCTCCTGGCTGGGGCGGTGGGATGTCCCTGACTGGCGAGGCCCTGCCCTGCACCAGGACACCCTGAACTACCTGACCTAACATCAAAGGCAGCTCTACTTTGTGAGGACATTTGGGCCTCCTGAGGTCTCCTTCTCCTTGAATTATTCAGGGATTCCATGACTTAAAGGAGACATATTTTATTATTGCACCAACACCAAGTTCCTAAGGTACAGAAATCACAGGGTTGTTCAGGTTGGAAGGGACCTCTTGAGATCATCTAATCCAGCTCCCAAGAACTTTATTTTATCATAGTGCATTTTAATGATGCAGGTATTATTTGCAGATGTTTTACCATTTATAGAAAGCTTTAAAAATCAAAGTATCTCAACAGCAACACACTTTTTTCCACATTTCTTACTTGTACATGCACTATTTTTAAAGCAAAGTCAGTGCATTTCTTAAATATGCCTGTTAAGAGCAGAAAAGTCTCTTCACAGCTACAGTACATAACTAAATACTCCTAATTCCTAATTAAACTGTGAGCTACATACTCTTCAAGGGCTTATTCTATTAGTAAATGAGATTCAACTTTGCACTTGGAAGATTAGTTCCAATTAATATGTTACAGTAATTATGAAAACATATTTACATGTTACAGTAATTATAAAAACAATGATTTCTTAAATAAAACCACAAATCCTGAGCTGATTGTCTGCTTTATTTCTAGCTACGTCAAAAGAGAAGGAAATAGAATCAGACACCAAACATTTTCTTCAAAAAATAATGCATTACAGCATACCAGATTTCGTAAAATTCTGTTACCTATGAAATATCACATGCATTCTGGAAAGAAATTCAACTCATAGCCTTTTAAATTATGACGTTTACCATGTTGACTCTTGGTAGAAAATTATAGTTAGTCCATGGCCTTGGGACTTAATTACACAGAGAAACGTCTGAGCAATATCTTGTAACAAAAGTTGTTTTTCAACTTGTTTATCCTCTGCAATGAGAGTTTGAAGCTACCGAAACTTAAGCCAACTGCATTATATTTTTTTATAAGATAACAGCAAGAAGCAACGCTACTGTTTTGTTCTTATACATAATTTTTCACCAAGGGATCTCAAAATACTTTTAAAAAAGGGAAGGAAATGCCATTAACCCACTTTACAGGTAGATAAATTTCACAGATTTCAGTTTTTCTCTGCCTATTTCATATCCTCCTATGCAAGGAGGAACAATGGATACTATATTTAGCAGCAGCTTCCACACTGTGGTCTGTGAGAATTCAGTAATTCACAGAACTATATTCAAAAGTGCTTTTAGGGTGCCCTTTGAAAAGTATGTATTGGTCCAGAAGTTCTGAAATTTGATAACTGATAATTTGTCCCCAAAATTTTGCAAGCCACTGATTATTTCTACATATTCCCATATACTCTGAAGTGCTGAGATACAGGAAATGAGATACCTAATTCCAACACTAATATTTTAGGCCTACTGATTAATAATTGTTACCCAGTTTATACTAAAGTTCAGCTGAAATTTTTCAGCTTGGGGAAATATTTCCTGTCTCCAAAAATGTTTTCTTTTTTACAAATTAAAGGCAAAAATCAAAGTAATAAAAATTTGTAGAAAGAAGTATTCCAATGCAACTGAATATTTTGGTTTTATTCCAACTGAAATTTTGACTACACAGTGACTTTGAATTGAAAATCAGAGTTTTTAGATTGAAATTTTCAAGGAAGAACTGTATCATTTTTACATTTTTTTTTTTACTAAACAAGAAATTTATCATCATTCATTTTAGAGGGAAAAATAAATCTGACAAATCTGCATTTTTGCGTTAGGTGCAGACGAGATGAATTTTATTAGTAAACATCTTTAGAACTCCCTATTACAGTAATGATGAGTGTCTCCATTTTTTGATGAAGGACTCTTAATATTCATGATCCCAAAGAATGAGCTGGGGGTTTCATATTCACAAAACCCAGTCCCAGAGTCTAGTATGCCTTATTAGCTGTCTCAGGCTACATGAAGGTCTGTAGATCTACCGATAATTACAGCAACAAACTACGTATACAACCCCAAACTTCATTCAAGTTCCCAAACTATCTTAAATGTGGGACTAGAATAGTAACTTTAGAAATCTTAAAAAAGAAAAGAAGAAAAAAGCACCTTGAATTTGTAGTCTTCCTTTTTCCCCTCACATCCATCTATTCATCATGCTAAATAGCAACAGCAGCAAATCATATCAACTTCAGATTCTGGACACTTCTGTTTTCTTTAATCATCAGAAAAAGTGACTGATAGTTATGGCATGTTTGTGTAACAAGTTTCATATCTAAAAGTTCAGTGCAGTGTCAAGGGAAATCTCTGTACACCCAACTATCTCCTAAACGCTTCCTGGCAGTAGTTGAACAGGTTTCCACTGAAAGATTGAGGTCACCTCAGGAAACAAAGTGGAATTAAATGTTTCCACATTAACATTTGCAAGAGTTTAGATGGTCATACAGATGGTTTTCATGACTATTTCAAAAGCCTGCAATACACATCTTCCATAGGAAAGTAACAGAATAAGTATCCTTCCTGTACTCCACAGTCGCGCCCTCTGTGTAGGACTTAATACACTGAAGCATTGAAATTATTCACCTGTATCAATCCACTAACACCCACAGAGATGGAAGCCTGTTCCCAGCGTGCTACAGGGCTTTGTTCCCTCAAGCTATATAGCAGAAAGGAAAACCATGCCACGCAGATGTAGGTTTGGAGAGCTGAATGTTGACAGTTGTGCTGAAAATGCCTCTGGACATCAGCTTGCTTCTTATACCACAAGCCAAAGAAGAAAAAACTCCTAGGTTCACAAACAGCTTACAGTTCCCACTGTCTCTACCTGTGAAATTGCCATAATTTAGGTGTAAATTTTCTTGCTGGGAGACTGTGGACATTCTTAGTCACCATACCTGCACAGCTGCACAGCCAGTTGCGCCTACGTCTGCCCTACTGGGCTTGTTGGGGGAGGCATATGTGGTCAAGAGTTGGAAGTGGAAGGGCTTAGTACTGCTTCTGCAATCCCTCGGACCAGCAACGTAAACTTAAAGGTTCCTGGCAGAAAATTTAGACTGTGTCAAGTCTGAAATAATGAAACCTGTTGTCCCTCACCATTAGGGCAATTTAGTTTTTACTTATACAACTTTATTGTTGATTGGATAACATTGAAACTCTAGCTCAACTGAATGAAGTTGAACCAAAGGCAGAGAACTTAAAAAATATTTAATTGCCCAAAGATCTGAGACAAATCCCAACAGCAACAATACCCAAACTGTATTTCATATGCAGTTGCTTGACTTGCAATAGGAGAAGCATGCTCATTTCTGATTACTCTCAAAACATGTATTTGGCTGCACAGATTTTTAAAAGAATGCCTTCATGTGGAAGAACTGGAAGTTATTTTAAAGTCATAAAATCCTTTTCAAATTTTAATGAAAAGAGTGGATAGCAATTGAAATGTCATAATCAATTAAGACACTTGCAAAATATATTCTAGGTATAAAAGCATTGGCTTTACCTCAACACTCAATATACCTATAGAACTGATCCATTAATAGTGTTATACGTGTAGTATGTGACAACATAAAGGCCTTAACTGAAAAATTCATATGCTTTTTCATGTACCTATATGTTGCATGTGTGTTAAATATACTGCAAGGAAAGCAGTAGGCTAGAGCTTGAGAAAAGAGAAAAAAAAAGGCGGCACAAATAGTAATCTTTCATTAGGTCCTCCTGGGGCGGGGGGGGGCGGGGAGTGGAAATCAACTTTTGCATGTTTCCCACCAATCAGAAGGTGATGTACAGATACATACACCTATGTGAGCGATGAATTTTAAATAGCAGAATATGCATTTATATGATAAGTCTGTAGCTGCAGATTTTACTGTAGCTTCCTATGTTTTCCTGTTTTTCTGGACTTGTTAAATTCTTAATTAGTTACACAAATAAACATAAATGAAAAGGTAGGAACATAGATGGCAAACCATAAAAGCACTATTAGCTGAGACCAAGGGTCCATATGGACAAGTACCTTGATCACCAACGGTAGAAAAAGCAAGAACTGATCACATACATGCTCGTGCAAATGAGAATCCCCTCAATGATTTTAATCTCAAAGGTTATTCCAAGGCTGATGTATTTTTTGCTTAGTAACCATGCGTAGATCTCTCTTTCAAGTACTTAGCCCCCTCTGAATTCAAGCAAATATTTTTCATGTCGTTTGTGATCATAGTCCTTGTTCTGCAAATAGTTCTGGAAGCAGCTTCCAGCTGAAACACCTCTAAAGCATTGTTGTCTCTGAACTTACACACAGAGAATTCATTACTGTATACACAAAAGAAAAGTGATAAAATTATTTCTAAAAGTCAGAATATTAAGGGAAAATAACTTTATATTATGCTTTAAGAAGGCTAAAAGAATAACTCTTGCATACACAGGAAAAAAACATAAAATTCGTCTTAGAGAAGAGAGGACTAATTATGAATGTCTTACAGTTAAAAAAGTTACCATTTGCCTCTTAACCTGAGGATTTTTCATTATTTCAAATATTCGTGTTGTCACTAGAGACTCTTCTGTTATTTTAATACAAAACAAATTGCAGATAATATCCCAAGTCTATTCCATACAGAATTGGCAATCAGAAACTTGTTGTTTAAAAACTGTGTGAAGTTGGGTGCTGTATGAAAACATTGCCAGTAGAAACCTTAGGATATTATTTTCCAAGTTTTTTTTTTTTTTGTAAATCATGATTGATGTATTTTTTACCTGTTTTTCCCACTACTGCCATTAAGAATATACAAATACATTCAAAATAATTCAGAGGTGAAAAAAACACATGGAAGATTCAAGTCCAGAGTGACAGAGATGACCCTGAGGCACAATTCTGCTCTCCATTTTGGAAGTAATGCTAAGACCTTAAAAAACTATGGGAAAGAAGGGTGGGGGAGAATGGGACCTTATGTCATATTACCTAGGCAGTTGGGTTAAAGATTACAGAAGAACAAGAGAACATTTGTTTTCAGCTTTTGTATGAAAAGCTGAAGCAGTCTCAGGTGCAAGAATCTGCAACACTAATTCACATTTTTCTCATGTCTGGAAGAACCTAAGGGCTCCTTAAATGGAATAGGAGAATTAAATTAAGGTATTTCAGCTGCTTTTAGCTTGTTTGTAAGCATAATTATTTAATTAAATAATCTTTATGGGACAAGTATCTGGTCCATTACATCAGCAATGAGTAGCAATTTCTCTTATTTATCTCAAATCAGCTTCATTTTGATACCACAATTCAATCAATACTGTACGTATCATAATTCATTGCTGTGAGAATTGATTCTTCCATATACAGGTATATCTAATTCCTTGAGGCAGCTTTAACCAATTTAGTGGCAAAACTAAACATGTTTAGTTAAAAAACCAGCTTTCTGGCATTGCTAACTTGCAGCAGGACAAATTAATCAGTGGTTATTTTCTTATTTGTAGCCTGAAGTCCTGTTGGAAAAATCAACCTCTACAAAAAATGCACAAACCCTTACTTTATTTCAGATCTTGTGTAACTTTATATCTTTTGAGAAATAATACATGTGTATCAAAGCAAATTTTAATTTAGTAGCCTCAAAGCTTTTAGTAATCTCTGACAAGCCAGGAGCAGGCTTTTGTAAGGCATCAATAGAACTTGTACATCCTACCTGCAAAAACTGCATTTCCAAGTGCCAGGCAAACACCACCCAGTTTGCTAACACAACAAAGCTTATATTTTCATTTACACAGGCAGTGAAAGAGGCCTTATCTAGCCCTTTTTGTGATTTTCTGTTCATTTTCACTAAAAAGTGATGCTATTTTTATTGTAACCTTCTCCTCCCCACTGTTCACCTTCTTTCTACCATCACTGGTAGTTGTCCCCTCCCCACAAGAAGATAAAACGTCTGCATTTTTCCTGCAAAACCTGAATCATAAATTTCCTGAAAACCCCAGTTCTCTTAACAGCTTAAAAAGTAATTTGGACACAGGACTGCCTTCCTGTAGTGATCACAAGTCTCTGTACCTGTTTCTTTCAGTTAGCTAGGTTTTCAGGAATACTCATAAAGGACACCATGGAACACGTTACAGTGGGATAAAATATATTTAAATATAAAAATCTGAGGCAGGCATAGATAGGACAACCTGAAGCCAGCCTTAGCTTCCCTAGTGAAGAAGTGGAGACAGCTGTTTGGGCAGAGATCAACACAACTGAGCTGCTAGGTCCTGGCCACTAGAAATTTGTGTGTGTGTATGCTGGTCTGCTTCAGCTGTCATGTAGCTCTTTGAAAATAAACTAATGAACCATTAAAACTTCCAGTGAGGTAAATAATTATCATCCTTCTTTCACAGATAAGTAAATAGAGATAGTAAATAAATAACTGTTCTGAAGCCACTGAGAGAACCCAGTAGTTCCAGAAACAGAATATCAGTTTCCATGTTTATATATTCCCTTTTAAGAGATTCTATCCCACTCTACTTTTTGGTTCAGATTACAGATTAGTCTGCTACTGCTTCCAGCTAGCACACTTAGCTCAATTTCAGAGCAAACCTCCCCAGGGAACAGAATAATATATATATTGTACAGTATAATACAGCATAGAGATCCCTGAGCTGGCTCCAGAACAAGCAGCAGGACAAGCACATCAGCACAAAGTAATTTATTAGTAGAGTGGAGGGAAGACTCAAAAAATTGTTCCTGCAGAGGTCAGTTTTTAGGCCATGACAGCATCAACCATCTCATTTGCCACACAAGCATGTTCCCACTACACTCTACTACCTGCTACAAGCAATAAGTAACTTACTTCACCAGGAGTTTGACAGCTAGCTCTATAATGAAATTCCAGCCCAAGTTATTTAAACCACAGCAGTACGTTGCCTGATGGACCAGCTTTCATGCTACTTAATTACATCCACATGAACCGGAAGCTCAGCACAGGCTTCAGATCAACTACTGATTAATCTTTTTGAAAAGAGAAGCACAGCAAGGAGCACAGAAGAGCCACTAACTGAGCTGCTGAAACAGGGGGCTGGGTTTACACTCTGGGCTACTATGTAGGAACTAAAACCTTAGTACTACTTCTGTAGAGATAAAACAGAAAGCTTTGTATTCCAGGTTATTAAAGAGCAGCAGCACAAAAGAAGGTAGCATAAAATGATACATTTGGTAAAGAGTAAAACCCTCAGCAGCGAATCATGGCCAAACAGAAAGAAAATACTCTGATTACTTAAACTAATTATCAGTAAAATATGACCAGTCAAAAAAGCTTGATGGAACCACGAGGGGCTGCTTGATAAGGATGGCTACACAATATCATGTGTGGCATATATAAATGGAAATGAAGGTACATCATCTTTAAAAATAAAATGTTGAGGGCACTGCATTTAAGAATGGGGAGAAGTTCAATCTTTTATTTCCCAGTTAGGCTGAAAGTTAGCTTATTTCTTACTTCATTTGTGTAATGCAGAAGTAAGAAAAATCACAGTTGTCCTCTCCTTCCACATTCCATGACCCTATTATAATGAAAACTTGAAAACTCGTAACACATAAAAGCAGAAAATTATAATTTCTGTATCCAACAGTGGAATGTTTTAAAGCACTAGAATTTGAGTTATTTTGCAGTAGATGCATTTTAAGACTTTTACTTTCTGAAAGATTTCCTTAAAATTGGCACCTCTCTGATAAGTGTTTTGTGTTTGCTACTTCATTTATTTTCCTACAAGGAAAATTTTTAGGAATTTAAGAATGACATACCACCTTGATCCATTTATAGGTATCCATTTGAAAGTTTGTGTACAGTTCATTCACACAAAACAATTTTTTAAGACTGAACTAGTAGTTCAAAGCAATGAAGGTTTGAATTTATTTTTTTTTAATAAACCTAGTTCTGCAATGGACAAAATTTCCAAGAATCCAGATGTGGTCTTTAAGCATACCAAGGGAAGATGGGAAGATACTGAAGTCCCACTTTGGGGTTTGTTGTACCACCATTGCAAAATTGCACTAGTCCACTGAACTGAGTTTAGGTGTTTGATCAGAGAGCTTGGCATATAGGAATAGCTACTGGGGGCAAGGAAAAGAAATTGTAGAGAAACAGGTGTCTCAGAATGTTTAAAGCAAAAGCTAAAAAAACCACCGAAGTATAGTGACATGAAGAAATGAAGAGTTCACAGAAGTCAAGCATATAGCTACTCTCTCAAACATTATCTTGTTTTAGTGATCTGCTGTACATCTAATAAGTATCATGGTATGTCTCTATATTTAGGCAATATTGCTCTGTGAATCTGCATACATTGCCTTTCATATTTCACTACATCCATGCATCCTCTGAGATGGTATTTTTATTAAATTGTTCACTCTATAACATATTCCAAGATCTTGAAAAGATTTTCAGTAAACAACCACTGAAATATCTGGTAACTGGGTAACATTAATACACCCATATCAAAAAAAAAAAAGGCTTAATATGTTTTCTACTATAAAAATAAAATGTCAGAACACATACACATTTAGGACTAACTCTTCCAGATTACAATTTAAAGAGTTTACCAGACATAGTTAAGTATGGGACACAGAATGTGTTCTGCTTAGTGGATTAACAGACAACTTTAGCCCATTAGTGTTCTCAGTGTTATATACACATCAAATCACCACTAAAAATACAACTTCTGTAATTCTAACTTCATCTCCCAGATAAACAAGACTCCTTTGACATGACAGCTACAAGGATTCATGAGAAAGTAAGTCTTCTAAGCAGTCATGTAACAGAAGCCATATGCAGAGACACACACCAGCAGCAGATAAACATCTCACTATATTGAACCCAATTTCTCCAAGATATGATTCTGTTTCATTTTCCAACACAGAAGAAAAACCATTCATAGGAGCATGTTCTCACGTGGTAAAATCAGGTACGTGACTTAGTTTGATCCCAAGTGTAAGTCAAAAATAGGAGCATTTGAGAAACTTCAGTGGGGCTGTACATACTGGCCAGGAAAAAGACAATTACAGAGGGAGAGGCAGGAATGTTTTCAAACATCACAAACATATAAAGTGCATAAAAATTAAAACATAAAAATCTATCACAGTCTGTGGCTTATCACATCACACTGCACGTTCTGCTTTTGGTCACTGTGTTCCTGTTTTAGTGCTGGTTTTCACAATATTGTTATACTGAATTTAACACTTTAAAGACCTAAGTCATTGAAGTATTAAACATATTCCGATAAACACTGCAAAAGACAGCTCCAAAGAGTGGAGAAACGTAACACCAGAGACAGCAGTCAGCTCCTTGCAGAATTCGGGTCCTGCAAGTCTTCAGAGAAAGGGCAGTCTCTGAAGACAATGGATGGGGCAAGCAATTTTTAGCATGCCATTAATCCAAAAAAAGTTCAAAATAAAAGTACAAATAGATTGTGTTGTCTCTCTGAAAACAATACTTTGCATGCCACAGTATTGCTTCAATATAATTTTGATTTGGCTAGAACATTATTTTGAGTTTTCTTTAGCAGACCTTTGAAAGGTGGGAATTTCTAAAGCACAGACTTCAGTTGTGAGTCATTACTATTGTTTCCTTTAAATTTTCTCACCAGCTCATCCTGCATCACTTCCGTTGTTCTCATGAACGAACAACAGTGATGGAAACATCCATTGGTAAGAAAGACTGAGAAAACTATTGTGATAGATTTTCAAATGCCCTGTCAACAGAAAGTTAACATTTAATTCTAGTTGATAACTTTTAGGATTGTAGCTAGGAATTATGAAATTTGTTTCCCTGTTTAATATGAACTCATTTAAACTTTGCAGCCATGCAACTTCTTAACAGCAAAAAAAAAAAAAAAGCACTCATCTTGTGCAACATTGTTTTATGATCTATTACAGTAAAAAGAAAAGGAAATATGATTTTAATCTTAAAATAATATGCCATTTGTGTGAACTCAATGCATCATCAAGGCTTCATTTCCCCATTGCATTTCTGTATTTCAGCACAAGAGGGGAAAAAAAAAAAAATGTGTCCTTACATACCATGAAATCCTACCTCCCTTCAAGATTAATGGGCACTAGTCTGTACGTACATTAAGAGGTCACTTGACCCCATCTGTTGTGCAATACCCAGGCACACTGGGATAAGCAAAGGAGACTGAAAAGCTTAGTTTCCTCTCTATAATTCATTGCACGCAATCTTTGTGTCGTAGGCCCTTTGTGTGTTACGCCTGTGGAACTCCCTCCAATGCCAGTGGAATTCCTGAGCACAACACCACTGCAGTACCGACACATCAGGGTCTGTCAAGTGATGCTGTCCAGCAGCAAGTTGCCCCAGTTATTGGGTCCCTCTTAATATTGGGTCTGGAGGTTAAAAAACAAACAAAACTCCACCAAACAAACAGAAAAAAAACCCATGAAAATAAGGGGAATAGTCTAGTTTAACTAAACATGTGCAAGCTTTATCAGTTTGCAGCCTAGACAGTGTTACTCAGCTCCCAAGGACAGCAGATTCCAACATCTTTCAAGTTGCCTTTTCATGAAGGAGCACTACGACACAAAGTCCAACTAGATAGATACCTGGTGTGATTTCTATTTCACTCTAACTACTTGTCCTCAAACACAACCGACCACAAAAATTGCTAACGATTCTCTCGTTTCACGATTATAAATACACAGATTTTAGGGAACAGCCCTGCAACAAGATTATCTCTCCTCGTCTGATGCACTTTTATCCATGAAAACTGTCTCAAAAGGTTTTCTCTCGATGTTAAAATCTTGCTTGTACAGTTAAGACAAAAGCCCCCGGTGCTATATGTAACATTGCCATCTAGTGACGTACTGCAAGGGTGTTTTCTGCTGATAAACACTTTTTTCTAATGACATCTAGCTCAGTGTACTAGTTTACTGTTAATAAAGATTATTTGAAACATTAATGTAGTTTGATAAGAAAGGAAATTTTATTATTTGATTGATTTTAGAATATTTCTCACTGTGTGTTTGTATTTCCATGATTCAGAAGTCTGGTTGGTATATTTTAATATTGCTAATGAAAAGACCTTTATATCAGTAGGAAGTGGAAGTTAGTATTTTCTCCTTTGAAAAGAGATCAAAAATTGAACTTTCTTCTGATGCATGTCTCACATGCCATCAGCTCAATCAATACCAGGTACTTTCAAAACTATAAACATAAGACCTGAGAGCCTAAGTGGAAAAGCGGGACTTAAGCCAAAAATGAACAAGCTTGTGCTGAGGATCAGTGGCATACACCTGCTACTGGCTTGCTACACCATCTCGCTAAAGCAATAAAAGCTCTAGGGAGTCACAGTCAAACCCCGACCTGACAGTAAGCCTGGCACGCTCCCTCCCTCCAGCTTTACCAGCCCCATGTGCACCCCGGGCTTCCCAGCCCTGGGGAGATTTCACTGCCCTGCCTCTGGCCACTCTCATGACAGGTTTATAGCTAATAGCAGGCATTTCCTAAGGGCCTGGTGTGGTTTACACAAATTAATTGGCTGACAAGGCTACCCTTACCTGTCTCTTAATGCATTCTTTGTTCCAAGCAATCTTTGCAATACTGCTACTTGCCATAAGTTATTTTGTGCACAAATCAGCAGCTTGGGATGCCCTGGTTTTTAGGCTTTGGACCCAGGCACTGAAGGTGACCATTTGTTTGAACTTCTTGCAGTTCAGAGATGAATGAATGACATCCAAATTAAAGAAATGGAAACTTAACCATGCTAGCCTTGCAAGAAAGTAACACTGAGCACCACAAACTGCTAGGCGCAGTGTTAAGTGGACACTTATTGATTCTCTATGTATGACTAAAGGAGTAGTTATACTTTATTCAGAGAAAATCTGTGGTTTATCAGTAAGCTCTTTACTTCCCCACCACTTACTTAGCACTACAAAGGCATCAGCTCTTAAGCCAGGGTGTAAGAGGTGGAGGAAATGTGTAAGATTTTCTTCCAAGTCTGTTACTTTTACACAAAGTCACCCTCTGTCACATCTGATCCGGACACTTTCAATGTGCGGCACTTTTGAAGTGGTTTATGAACACCATTGATCCCAATTTGTAGCAGATCTAGTCTTTGTCTTTCCATTTTGTTTTTGATCAAAAAGACTTTCCTAGTACTTGTGCATGAGGGGAAAAACCCCACTACATTCTGGAGCAGGTAAAAAAAAATACTAATAGATGCGGTCCTCCCTCTTTCTTTCACATATATACAGTATAGAATATTTTCTTAGGCCAGTTATTTAGGTCCTTTTTATTTGTAGTGGCTAAAGTTGGGTAGGGAGAAGATAAAAATAATGGTTTGTTTCTAATACAGTAGGAACTGCCAAGGCAGCAGTTCTCATTTTATGCTCAATCCTCTGTTGTTTTTAAACAAGACTGCCTTGAGACTCATGTTGCTGCAGCACTAGCAACTGACTTGCGTCTTGTCTCCTTGAGAAGCAGCTGTTCCCACTTAGCAGGGGTAGATGCTCAGAACACAGACGTTTACCTTAAAGAGCAGGGTCAATGCGGTTATCTGCATAGAAATACCACCCCACTTCAAAGGGCAGCTATTCATGCTCTGCTGCCCAAATATTTAGGAAAAATATTTTTATTTTACTTCCTATAGGAAACATTTAACAGGCTGTTAATAAATGCACTGAAAATTGCCTTGAATATATTCACAACAGCAGAGCATCAGAAAGAAGATGATGCTGTCCAGTCTTGTGATTCTCTACACCACTCCCCACCCATACGATTCAAAGTTGAAAAATTTGATTTATATTCTCAAGTAATTAGGTTTCAAAGTGCTTGTGAAACAACAAACCATTGCTCTTATATATTTTAAAACTCTGTACCATAGTTTTGTTACCTGCAACTTCTTCTTTGGTCCATGAAAGATCTGTAGAGGAGCCAAGAATAAGATCCCAGAGTCCTGACTCTGTCATGGACTTTAAGGATTTTTTTCATTTGCAACAGATGACTGGTCAAATCCCAGGGATAAACTAAACAGTACCATCTTAAATGTCACCAGATATTTAGTGTCTGGAGAAGACAAATTCAAGGATGTCATTTATGTACACATGTACATAATTTTGACTCATTCTTTACAACATCGTATATGGCATTCATAAATACGTCAACTATTCAAAAAGATGTCACATTATGATTAAGCCCTCCACTGCTTAACACAAAACACCCTGAAGAGTCATTCATTAAATTAAAATCTCTCAAGTCTAATGGGTAGCATGCTGTACATTAGCTTTATATACCTAAATTTAAAATGGAAGCTTCTTATATCCTACTGTGAAAATGGACACTTTTCAAGCTCAGTTGTTTTTGTGAAGTGAATGCCTGACATCTGCTGGTAATTATACAAACTGTATATCGTTGAGTCCAAATGTCTCTAGTTTAGTTTTCAGACTAAGATGCTTTAGAATATATATAAATCATTCAAATAAAAAAGATGTAAATTACTAGTCATGATGTAATGAGGTTTCAAAACTGAACTGCATCCATATTTCTTATACTTGTTAAATGCAAGATAGTGAATGTCTTACAATTTCCTACAAAATTTTCCTGCAGGAGAGATCCAATACAGTCCTCAGGAAAACAGCTTCTCCTCAACAGGATTTTTGTACACATTTTTTTTTCATAAATTATTGGAAGCAATTCTAGTGCTACTGTACATCGCATTCCCTTTTGTTTAGATTGAACATTTTTCAGAAAGCTATTTCTACACTAGTCTGCAATATTTCAGTCATGCTACCAAAAAACAACAGGACTGGAGGAATGCCCGTTAAAATACTGACCCACGAAAGTCCCATGTGTGATGAAGGCTACAAAATGTATCTTTATTTAAGCAGACTTCTTAGGAGCCAGGAAAGACATGGGAGAAAATGAAGGATATTTCACTACAAAAAGCAACAAAAGGGGCCTGCCCAGAAATTGATAAACTGAAGGTTTTCAGTATTTCACTCTTTCACGTGTTGCACAGCTCTGTTTCAAAAATTTTTGGACTTACCATTATAAATCAGTAGGACTCAATTTTACCGTATTTGAGCACCTGTGATTATATGAAGCAACTGTTTAACACAATGTTTTGGTAAAACATAATTTAGAAACTAATTTTGTGCATGAAGGGGTCAGCATATCAGAATAAAAATAATCCTTCTGGATCACAACCAGAAAATACAAGAGAAAGAAAGAATATACACAGGAAAATGGGAAATTGTAAAGGTTTTATGCATTCTTTGTTATGGAGGTAGCAAATAAAACGGTCTCTTTGACAAAGTTTAAAGGGAAAAAAAAAAACCCTCAAAACTTCCAAAGGTAAAAACTGACCTTTACTGAAAGCCTATATGGACATCAAATAACAGAACTCCTTCAGCCATGGAAGCTGATCCTTCATGGAAAACAAAAAGAAAATTTGACAAGATTTTCTCTTGCTCTGTAGAAGCATCACCAGGAACCCAATGAAATGGAGAGGAAAAAAAAAGTGAAAGCTATTGCCTCCATCCATTTTTACTTATATTTCTTCCTTACAACAAAAACAATAAAATAGAATTAAAATCCAGTAGAACATGTTTAATCCCTATATCATAATGTGCAGTTCTGGTAGTGTGCAACGTAAAAGCTATAGTTTGCTACAGTGGTGCCAACAAGGGAGCATAAAACACCTTGACTTCAATGACAAATGTAAACTGGTTTTCTGAATGCAAAGTATCTGCAATTCTCTTTGACAGAAGGAAAACAACTAAAATAACCAATCAACAACAACAACAAAACAAAAAAAAAAAAAAAGAAAAAACCAACCCAACAACAACAGAAAAAGAGAGAGAGAAAGAGAGACAAAAAGAATTTCAAAATAGAGCCAGCAAAAAACTTGATGGCTCCAGGAAAACAAGTAATTTACACCTCCTGTAGCTCCTCAGGAGCAAAAGTGTTAAATTGGTGTTGCACCCAGCAGAATTGGTCAGACAAGTCTCAGTGTTTGACAGTGGTTCCCCAGACATAAAAGCAGCACTGAAAACAAATTGCTAAAATTCCCTGATATTGACCAGTTCTTGAAGGATTACACTGAACTACAGACAGGCACAAATACCATACACAGTTATTGGGTCTCCCTGAAAGGATAACGGTTTGCTATGTAAAATACAAATGGAAGTCGCAAATTATTTGTTTTATTTATAATGTTAAAAAATTAGAAATTTTCTAGTACTTGAACAACTCTTCCTCCTGATGAGACAGAGAGAACACTGAAAAAAAGAAACATTACTGATGAACTCATTATTATGCCAAGTACCCAGGAAAAAAACAGACATACTTTATCTGAAGACACCCACTGACTTTGATGGATATTGGCGGGTTCTTACATGGAATTATCTTTCTTTGAGGAGTAGCCCACAGTCCATTTTCAGGAAGTCAGCAGCTGCTTTTCAAGTTTCTGATCAATAATTTATAAAAATGGGGGACAAATGAAAATAATAGTACTGACTTCATCCACCCAAAGACAATACCTGTACACTCTTAGGTCACAAAAATTTTAATTAACTTTTTATATCAACATCCTTTTGGAAGATTTAAATATTTGCAAAATAAATTGCCACCCATTTTAAGAACATGAAAAACGTTAAATCTGCAAACCCTTTTACCTTAGAGACTTCAGACACAGTATAGCTTAACATTATTCTGGAATAGTGTGGTGGGGAGTTGCTTTGCCGGTGTTTCTACTTATTTGTTATGCTTTTTTACACAGTAAAAAAAAGATAAGGTGGTTTGTTTATATAGCAAGGAAGTGCATTAAAAGTCAGCTTGTTGAGATACAAAAGACATTAAAACCCACAAACATATACCCTATATTTGAGTCAAAGATGTTATTTTGAATCCTAAGACTAAGTGGCAACACATTCTTGAGGCAGCAGAGACTTCTGCTTTTAGACTTTCCAACGAAGCTTGAGAGAGACATACTTCACTTTCTTGAAAAATTAACCTTCTACCCTGTCATAGAGCTGTTCCTCAAAGACAGACTGATTATAAATTTAATCACAGAGTCAAAGGTTTAAGTTACTTTCTAGATATGAGGATTTTCTTTTCTTTTCTTTTTTATTCTCCTTTTGACAGAAGGATGTAAACTCTAGATGCCAGAGTACCAAAGAACCATTGACTGCTCTGTGCTTTTTCCCAATCACAGCATAATTTCACTTGGAGCTGTTCAGAATTTTTATTTCATCCATCTTCTTGGATTTCTAGCAATTATAAGCAATGCATTTCTTAGACCCAAAGCCAAGGGTGAAAATCCACAACTACAAGAAGTATGAAATATTTATTGACCTTATTTATATTAATTTCTGCCTGTACTGAACCAATGTTTTCAGTGACATAATCTAAATTCACAGAATGTTAGAGATTGGAAGG
>NW_010106157.1:7514-11415 GCF_000699245.1 Pterocles gutturalis | reverse complement strand
GGGGACCAGCACCCTGCAGCATCCACATCCTGCCCTGCGCGGCCGCTGCCCCGCAGACCCCGCAAGGGAGACGAGGCGCCCGCAGCACAGTGTGAGCCCGGGTGAGGTCTGCCCACGGGCCCCCCAGGCATTTGCCAGCCGCCCGTGACCCCCCAGCTCCTCCAGGCGCTGAACCCCGGCCCAGGAAGGCGGCCAAGGAGCGCTGCTGGGTTCTGGAGGCGCCGTCACCCGCACGCTGCAAGCTCGGTGGCTTCAGGAAACCAGCAAATTGTCTGCGGCAGCGGTTTCTCTGCAAGCACAAGAGCAGCGTGCTGGGCAGGGGCTTGGCGTCACCGCGTTTCTGTGTGCCCACCGCTGTTCAGTCCAGTTGCAAGGGAAAGATGAAGATCAGATAGAAAGAGTTCACAGAATAGGAAATCTGCCCAGAGCAGAGAAATCATGGGAGAACGAGAACACGCATTGTCATTTACATTTATTATTTGCACATTGTTAGCGCTTAAGGCTCCTGATAATAAAAAAGACACTGAGCCATAATCTCTGGAACACAAATCCAGCTGAAGCGTGGCCATGGGCACTGGCCTTGCAGATCTAAGGGGACCCAGCCTCCCGAAGGACCGCTCTCCGGACAAAGCACACGCAGTTACTAGGGCAGAGGGCTGGAAGAATCCAAATCAGCAAGGCAGAGAATAAATCCAGCAAAAACAAAAGCAGCAAATGACTCAACACAAACAGAAACCAAGGAAAGGCACAGCCGTGCCCATACTCTTTGACAGGACTTTCAAGATTCAGGGAAATCCCATGTTAAAGAAAAAAAAAAGTATTACTTACAATTACTAGGTGTTAAGTTTGGTTGTGTGTTTTCCCTTTTTTATTTTTTTAAGTGAGGCTTTTTCAGTGATGCGAATGGATTCTGGATGCCCAAAATACCCTGAAATACTGTGGTGGTTGTTAATCAGAAAACTATCACAAAGAAATTATTTTAAATTATTTTCAGTGGGAAATGTATCTCTGGTACAACTGTAATATTTCTGTAAGCAAAAGTAAAGCATCCTGCATCTCAAGGAGCAACTATAATTACTGACACAACTGCGGGACATGGGACCTCACAAGCCTGTCCCGAGGCTCCGGGACAATGCCCAGGCAGCAGCTCTGCAGGGCAACACGCAGCTCCGCTTCCGAGCCCCAGCCAGAGCCCGTGCTGCTGGGGATGGGCAGGAGATTACAGCGGAGACACTTTATCGCTCCATCTCCTTGCTGCTGCAGCATTCTTCTGTTTTTCTTGGAGGCATCGCACAGCAGCCGCCGTGGGAGACAAAGCAGGGTCTGGATGGGTCCCGGGTACCCCTACACGTGGCTCAGCTGAAGGCAGGAGGCACCCGCGGCAGAACAGACCCATCGCTGGGGCTGCGAGCGGGGGCGCAGGGGGCGAGGGCTTTGCCCGGGTGAGGAGCACACCCCCCAGGACACAGCTCTGGAGCACACCTCCCCAGAGATGCTCTCGGCAGGTGATGGTGGGCCCACCGACCATGAGCTCGGCGAGAAGCCCCCTCCCCAGCAGCAGAGGACCACCACCCCACCGCCTGCGCATCGGTCTGCGAGACTGGGGTGCCGGTGCCTCGGGGGAGGATGCCGTCCTCCCGCAGCGCCTCGCTCCTGTTTCCCCGTCCTGTAAGGAGGTCAGGGCAGGTCAGTGCCGGTTACTCACATCCCGACGGCTCCACCTACACCCCACGGAGCCGATCTGGGTCACCAGGGGATTTCTTCCGACCCACCTCCCTTGCTGTGACGGCCGCGGCGCAGCCTTTTGGGAAGAGGAAAATAAAAGTTGTTCCTTCTATTGCTACAGGAAAATGCACAACCACCAGCTCTTGTCTCCAAAGACACAAATACAGAGAAAACCAGGAGATGGCCCCAACTCACACTGACCTCACACAGGACAACAGCTCGCCCCCATCCACCCCTCTCTTCCCAACAGAGTCACAATTTTCCGAGACATAATTTCCCCTAAATGCTCTCAGGTTGACCCAAACAGCCTCGTTACTCAGCTCCAGATGCATCTCAGCAGGACAGGACCAGCGGTCCCGACGCAACACCCTTGTTATCAGGCCGCAGAGCGGATTGTCTGCTCTGTCCCTGGATGAGCCGCGTGTCACCAAGAGGGACCTAGGAAACACTGACATCCTAAACCTACACTTGGTACAGTATTTTAACTCATAGGGACATAAAAGATGAGTATGGCAGCTAAAGGAAAAATAAATAAATAGGGAAAAAAAAAATCCATTGTTTCTGGTTTGTGTATTTGATGCTGGCGTTACCCTCCTGTGCAGAGGCAGCTCCTGTTTCCCCGGGTCACCTGGCTTCCCCCAGCCCACACCCACAGCCACAGCAAAGAGAAAGAGGCAGGAAGGAACCCACGCTGCACAGAACCCACGCTGCACACCGGAAAGCGTTCGGATAAAACACGGGAACTGGCAGGGCGAGGCCAAGGCACGGGCAGGATCAGAGTCACCGTTAATCTTTAACGCAGATCCCGGTGAGAACCTCACCCACATCCCCGCGTCCCGCACAGCCGTGTCCCCGGCTGTCACACCAGAGTAACACCGACCCGACCGCCGGGGACGGAGCTGACACCAGCTGCCCGCTGCCGTGCGACAGTTTCACAATCCCTCCGTTATTTTTCGGGTGACACCGTCCAGCCAGGCTGCCACCGACACCTCCGGCCGCAGAGCATCGCCAGGGCTGAGCCCTGCTGCGCCCAGGCACACACAGGGATCACCGATTTCTTGCCACTACTTGTTTGCAGGTTTAACCCATCAGTACCTATTCCACTGCAATTCTGATTTTTCGGCGGCACCTGAACAGGCGACAGCACCGCCGGCACTCCAAAAGCCTGGGCTGTGCTTCTCTAACAGGTTTTTTTGTTTTTTACAACCTTTGGTGCTTCTCTAAACTACTCCTGAAACGACAGCAGTATGATAGATGGAGATTCTCCAGCAATTAAAAAGACACATACAAGATTTATAATTCTGTTTACCCTTTCCAAACTCTCGTGAGTCACAAGTGAGACACTTAAAAAACAAAAAAAAAAAAGCACCATCCCTTTTGGCAAAGGTTAAGAAACAGCTTCCACCCACTCAAGGTTCAAACCCTGGGCATTTTTAAGCGCTCCATGGCATGACACGTTCTGTGGCCACACGAATCTCCCCTGCCTGCTCTCCGGGGACAGCCCCGCGCCGGGCAGATCCTGCTGCAGCCGGGGAGGACGGCAGAGGTGTGGTTCCAGGTGCCCAAGGATGCCCGGGAGCCCGCATCAGCTTTGACAGATGCGCCAGCTCCTGCACCCAGCCCTGGGACTCAAGCGGGGAATCCCATGTTTCTCCTACCCGATGCCCACGCGAGTTACCCAAAGGGAAGCACCATCAGTGCTGCTGCAGGCGAAGCCCCGTCCCCGGCTGCGTGCCGGAAGCCGTTAAACACCCGACATGGGACCGCTGCCGGCTGGCGCGGGGTGGCACAGGGAGCGCCGGGGGCCGGACACTCTCTGAGCATCCCCTGAGCACCCCGTCTCCCACACTGACGCAGCCCCGTGTCGTGCCTCTGAAGCTAAAAGCAGTTCTCACACTCAGCTCTTACCAGGTAAGTTTTGTAGAAAATAAGAATATTCACCTTGTAGCGGGCACACACAAAAAAAAACCCAACCCAAACCAGCCAGTCACAGCTGTATTCTTCAAGGTGGGGAGCTTAACTGGATTCAGCATCACCGTCTGGTTTACGCATTTTCATCAATAATCCAGCGGCTACAGCACTGGAGTGTAAATGAGCTCCGCTCAACGCAAACGTCGCACGCGGGGGTTTTCTGTCCGCGGTGGGGTCTCTGCCTCCATCAGAACCGGCACGTTTG
>NW_010106157.1:6648-7489 GCF_000699245.1 Pterocles gutturalis | reverse complement strand
CCCTCCCCTGGGCACTGCCATCCCCTCCTCCTGCTCCTCCCCACCACACCGGGAGGAATCGTTGTGTTCAGGCGCCGATGAATCGATCAACAGATAAAACCAAACCAGAGGAGACGCTGCGGTTATGAACACGAAAATTTACCAAATGTGAAAACGAGCAAACCCCCCTCTGCAGGACCCAGGCCCAGCACCCCCAGCACAGCACCTCCTCTGCCCCCCAGACACTTGTGCAGCATCTGAGCAGCGCAGGCAGCAGCTCGGGGTGCGGCGGTGCCCTGCTCTGCAGCTCTCAGAGCATTTCACTCTTTGTCTTTTGCACGCCCTGGGACTATTTTGCAAGCACGTCATTAGGCAGCATTTGACTCCAGCTGCATGGGGACACTGGCAAACGAGCAGGACCTGCAGCGGGATGCGGCTGCGCTGCTCCCCAGCTGCTGTCCCCACGTCACCCGGTGAGCAATCGCCTGGATGCCGTCCTACGCTAAACATGGACAGAAAATAACCCCGAAACCGGAGGCGTTCAGGTACCGCAGGGACAGGCACAGAGGAGAGAGCAGCCTCGCTTAAGGGCTTCAATCAGCTTCCAACCAGCACAATTACAGCATTTCCTGGGCGGCAGGGAATCCTTCAGAGAGAATCAAACCACAACCCCCGGCTGCACAGACCACGAACGGTGGCCGACGTCCCCTGCGCCGGGCTCCGCTCCCCGGCCACCCCGGCGGCACCTCCTCCAGCCCGAGAGATGCATGGCGCAATCCCACACCACCTCGTGCGCCTGAGAAACCTCCCGGAGCCCTCCAGCATCACCCCCGCGCCTTGCAGGGGGAAAGCCAAGGGCGAG
>NW_010106157.1:5442-6635 GCF_000699245.1 Pterocles gutturalis | reverse complement strand
GTCACGGCTCTGCCGCTCGGGACCAGAGCCCACCTGCCGCCGGACCCGCGGGGACAGGTCCCTGAGCCCAGAGCCACAGCGCAACAGCCGACACCAGCACTGAATCACCATTCAGAGGGATTATTAACCTCCAGCTGCGCTCAGCCTAATTTCCTTTGTCCAACAGTGTGTTTAATTGCAGAGCTCCTAATTTACAGTTGCAGAGCAGCAGCCCAGCTCTAAGGATAAATTAAAATGACAGCTCCATGGGAAGTTTGGAATTTAACTTTCAGACTTATCTGATTTGATGCAGAGACAAAGATTTAAATCCAGCCAAGGAAACGAGCAGCCTGTTTGTAAGAAGTTCCAGCTGGAATGGGGAGAAAGGGTTTTGCAGGAAGAGAGGCTGCAACGACCAGTGCACCGTCACACTCCTCGCGGGGACGGACCATCAGCTAAACCCCGCTGCGGGGCCGGCACGGTGCGCTCCGCTGCGAGACTCAGCTGGGTTGGGTTTTTTGGTGTTTTTTTCCCCTTCAGTGAAAAAACTACTTTGCTACATTGAGAATGAGAGGTTTTACTTTTAAATCTCCTCTGTACGCTTCCCCCGTTCCCTTTCCCAGGGACAGAGGAAAGCACCAAGCCTGTCGAGTGAACACCGCGTGGTGTGTGATCTGCTGCCAAGAAGGCAAAGCTGCTTCTGTGTTTTCTTGTAATCATGACCAGCTCTGTGCTCCTGTCTGCAGACTGGGCTGGGATCCCCTCTGCCCCCCCCCGAGCTGGTGGGAGGTGTCCCAGCCCAGCCCGCAGCCCCACCGATGCTCTGGAACCCCCGGGGAGAGGCGAGCGGCATCTCACCCCATCCCAACAGCCACGCACGTGACTTTTGTTGAGGCACATCAAAGCTAAATTGAAAACGAATTTTAAAAAATGTTAAAAAAAAATAATTTTTGAATGTGAAAATTCAAATCAGATTTCTAATAATCAGTTTTTTTCAGGCAAACACACTGAGCATTCCAATGTTTAGCGCAACCGCATCCCGTGACTCAGGCGCAGCCCCATGGCAAAGCCGCTGCCAAGGAAACCCTGCTGCTTGCGAGCCCGAGCCAGCGGCTGCTAGAGACGTTCTCCAAGGAGGAGAGAAGGAGAGGTGCTGCTCGGATGCTGCGCAGGGAGGAGGCTCCACGGGCAGCCCTGCCGCTGGGGGCGGGGCA
>NW_010106157.1:0-5299 GCF_000699245.1 Pterocles gutturalis | reverse complement strand
AGAAACCTAAAGGAACCAAAACATGGTTCTGGATGTGCCAACACCTTCTGGACCCTCAGAAAAGTGATTCACACGCCCTAAGACGACGCAGCAGGAGTTTAATTCCTAGTGATTTACCAACACGATGGTACCGCATTGCACCTAAGCCTCAAAGCATTTCACAACGGATCCAGAGAAGAGGCAGAGGCAGGGTCGCCCAGCCCCACCGACACCCCCAAAGAGAATGTGAAGCTGCCTTCCAAAAGCACAGAAGGCAAATGCTGCTGGAGAGCAGAGCCTGCTCACGGACAGGTCTGCACCTGCATCCATATCCACGGAACGCCAGCTCCTACGCCAGAAACAGCTCCGTCCGCGACGTCCTGACTCGGGGCTGACCTCCCACACGTGAGAGCAGCCGATCGGATCGCTCTGTCCCTTCGCTGCTCGTGGAAGCTCATCCCTACCGGCACCAGCCTGCCCGAAATCCAAGGAAAGGCTCCGATCTTCCCCAATGCCCATTAGGCTGCAACAAAACTGCATTTCCAAAAATGACCTCTGTAAGCAACACAGATTTTTTTCCTTTTGTTTGCCATCCTCCAGCAGCTGGGTGCCGCTAGAATTTGCCCCGACCAAAGGCTCTGCGAGGGAAGTCGCTGGGGAGGACGAATGATAAGGGCTGAGCTGCTCTGATGCCGAAAGGTGAGGAGTCATCACTGACTCTGCAAAATAGAGTTGATCCAGGCAGCCAACGTGCAGTACTTCTGAACACAGGAACAGCCAGATTGTATGAGGTCTGTTGGCTCTCTTCACCTGCACTGTAAATTTAGCAGCTCTCCGTTTTCCAGGTGGATTTTAATTGCATTACATGCTCTTGATTTCACAGTCACAGAGGACAACCCTGAGAACTTCTTTTGTGCCACCATCAACCCCTTTTACAAACATTAAATACGGAAAACACGCTGGGTAAGAACAAATCAACGCACAAAGATGACAAAACTGCTGACAGTGTCCAAGATGAGACAGACAACAGCAAGCACTCACTTCACTCAACCTGCAAACACCACAAATTAATTTTACTTTCTCCCATCCACCTCCAGCTCCACGCTGCGGGCTCAGACTCCAGTCTTTCCCTGCCTCCAAGCAAACAACCTGTACTCACACCTCCATCTCATCAAAAATTTGCGACATTCAAAACCTTCATGGAAGGCTGTCTGTTTTGGTTAAGCCAACAGAAAATCTCCCCAAAATACATGGATAAAAATTATCCGAATTATCTGTTCCCTGAAGCGCAAGCCACCCAAAGTCCATCACCATTGCTGGTACGGGTGACTCGCCGTTAATGAGGAACTTCGAGTACAAGGAGACCGCATGGAGCCAGTGTTCCCAGAAGACCCAAACATCCCAGAAATCTGGAGTTTATAAATGACGGTGCTCGCATGGAGGAAGAAGGAGAAATTGGAGTTTTTTCTCTCCCCTTTTTCCTCTGCACTCCAGGAAGCAGACAAGTAACGCGTCTGAGCACAGGCAGCACCGTTCCCGAGGTCCAGTGGGTAAAGCGCAACGACAGCCAACAGCCCCGCGACCGCCAGACGTACCTGGATGTATCGCAAGGCACTCCTTAGGACGCTGAGGTTTGAGGTCTTCTTGTCATCTACGTTGGGGATGTTGCGCTTTAATGTCTCAAAGCATTCTTTCAAATGTGCACGTCTAAAGAAAACACAGGTGGTCCGTCAGCTTGCGGGAGCACACACCAGAAGCTAACTGAGCAGAGGGCCAGAGCTTAATTGGGGCCTTAATCCAGCAAAGCACTCACACATGTGCATAGCAGCCCCCAGACCACCTGCATGCGCACGCTGACCCAGCTCCACCCGGCAGAAAGACTGCGGGGTCCTGCGCCCGGACGCGAGCCCTGGCTTTGTCAGGAACCCTTTGTGCGATCTTAAACGAAATATCCCAGCTCCCTGCGCTCTTGTGTCACTTTCACCCTGTTTCCGATTTAGCTAGTTAGAGTTATCGAGAGTTTTGGAGGAGGAACTGGTCTTTATTCTGTATTCACACTGCGCACTGGCCCCTGACCTTGGCTCATTTATTCCTTTAAACCCAAAGAGAAGCTGCGCCGTTATGCACGTGGGGATTTACTTTGCGGGATCAGGGCTTTGCAGGGTTATTGTAATGCAGTTACGCAGTTAAGTGAAACACACCGGGAAGCGAGAGATGCAGAACTGAGCTATAAGAAAGCAAAGCAATGCTGCAGGGTTCATTCAAAGTCACTAAGAATTTTGCTCAGGTTATATGTTTAAAAACAAACAAACAAAAAGCACCAAAGCCAAACAAATATTGACAAGCCACAAAAAAAAAAAAAAAAAAAAAAAAAAAAGGAAGGGGAATTACAATAAAAACCCAAACCCCTGGCTTTCTACGCACCTGTTCTTCTCCAATTTATTATGTACTTCCCTGGTCCCAACCCTGTAACCCAAACAGAACAAAGATAAACTCAGAGTCAGGTTTACAACTATTGCCATTCAAGCTGCTCCTTCAGCAGCCTGTGTGTGTCTGGGATATCCAGGTAAATATTAAAGAGCAATAGAGGTGTTCAGATACCACTGTTCTCATACCAGCTGCATGGATATTTCTCCCTATACTGGAGACAAAACCCACCCTTTACATGCCCACCGGAGGGATAAGCACGATGTACACACTGCAAACGGGCAGGGGCTGTGCCCCGGACACGGAGACACCGCACCACTGCACAGCCCCGATTCTGACCCATCTCTGACCTACGCCTACACTCCAGTGGGGTGAGATTTATGCAGTTCCAAATTCAAGTGTACGGGACTTGGCAGACATACTTCCAACCGCTTTAGTTTTTACTGTGCCTGAAAAAACACAGCTGAGCACAACTACGGAACGCTCCAGGAATCCTCCAGACGCTGCTGAAGGAGGAACCGGGGCAAGTTCCTGGGTTTCGGGGCTCTGCTCTGTCCCTGCCCTCGGAATCAGAGGAATACTTTTAGGAAAAGCCAAACCAACTCCTGTTATCTTAGCTTTTCAGCTACAGCGGCGATAAGGCACATTAGCAGACACGTGGAGATTTCCCATATCTTCTATACACTACACCAAGTAATTATTTGCCTTTGGCTGAAAACACACTGACATGGAGGTGAGGGTTTCAGGAGGTAGGTTAATATTTAATAAAATTCAGGTATTTAAAAATAAATACTTGACAGCCTTTTCCCACGAAGCATTTACAAGCTGAAACAGACATCTCTTCTGTGCTGGTGCCTAAAGAAAGGAGTAACTCTGGGGTACGAGGAGCATGCACCCGGGGTAACCCCCCCAAACGCACGTCAGGAAACCTCTGGAGCTCGCTCAGCGCCAGGCAGGTGTTCTTCTGGCGTGCCTTTGCCAAGAGCTCCCGAAACCCTGCACAGCAAAGGATGATGTGATCACAGCACAGACACAGCGGTGATGCTGCGCTTTGCCCTGGGACAAGAGCCCTGGGAGGACAGAGCTCGCGGGACGGCACACGAGCCGGTTGCTGGTGCCGCCCGCTGCCAGGGACCAGAACTCCCCGCAGCCCCGCTGCTACCCTGTGCCACTGCAAACCCCTGTACCCCCGTCTGAATCCACAAACAACGCCAGGGACAGGCTGGCTTGGTTACAGCACAAGCACACCGACCGCTTCTGCAGCGCAGCGCTTTGCAGACAAGGTCTCAAGGTCACAATCCATCTCGGAGGAACTACGCTGGCGTTCTGCAAGGGCCATTATCTTTACAAATCCTTATCTACAGTGCTTTTGCTGTACTTGATGCATTTTGGGATCTCTACATCCCAAAAGACACTAGGACCCCTTTTTTTGTCCCCTACACCTTACAACTCTTCCTGCTCCCACGAGATCCTGCAGCCCCCAGCCCAGCCCAGCGGCTGCCCGCAGGGAGGGTCTGCACCAACCCCAGCCCCGCGCTCCTGCTCCTCTCACAGCCGCGTGACGGCAGCTCTGCATTGCCACTCAGAGCAACGCCGTACGGACCAGGGGACCTGGGGGAAAGAAAGTGAACTGCCACGTCCTGACCTTCTCATAGATGCCACATACTGACCTCCATCCCGCAGGGAGCAAAAGGCAAAGCCAGATTTTCACCCGGCCAGAATTTCACCTTGCAGCATCTCCTCTGAGCTCCTGGCCAGATCCCCACCCCTGCCCCAAAGCCAGGGGTACATCTGAGCAGGCAAGACCCCGAGAGTGATGTCCGCCCAGGCTCCGCGGATCAGCACACCCTGCAGAGAGCCATCAGCCAGCCGCGGGGGGACCAGCCAGAGGTCTGGACAACACAGCCCAGGAGCAAAGACTGAGCAGCTCCAGGTCAGTCATCCTGCAGGAAGGAAGGCTGAGGAGCCAAGGGAAACAAGTAAAAGCTTGCTGAAAAGAAGGGAACGACTTGTTCTCCCCGTCCAGAGGAGGTTTTAGGATTCTGTGGTGTGGAAACAGACGCCTAAGGAGAAGACAGAGCCTCCACCAGCCAAAGTCCTTAAGAACAAGTCAGACAAACACTAACCTGGAGCAACATCAGTCACAAGTCCTGTCCGAGGGCAGGGACGGATTGAACAGCCTTCAGACCCTCCCAGCTGCAGGAGTTTTGAACAAGCTGGAGCCCCTCAGCACCTACAGCACTAAGACATTGGAACAGCAGCTAAGGGGATCTCTGTCCCGGGACACAAACCCTCCCAGAGCACATCCCAGCTCCAAGACAGCTCCTGCAAGCAGCACTGCTGCACCATCCCCCTGACCAGCGCGAGCAGAGATCTTTTGCCAGCCGTGATACCAGATGCCACCTGCCATCAGCCAGGCAGTGCCGGGACTTCCCAAGACAGTTCTGGCTTGGAAAAATAAATCCTTGAATCCTACAGCGTCTAGTCGGGGGGAAAAAAATCAAATCATCAAGCTAAGAAACCCTGCTCTCAAAAAACCAGACATCCAAACATCCACGGATCGTGGTTATGTCTGGTCTGACAACTCTGTACCAGAGCCGCAGCTGCTCCAGGTCGAGGCAGCTTTAGGTATTTTTGTCTGGACCCTCTCAGAAGCCTCCGCACCCAAGGTGGACTCACCCTCCAGGTCTCTTCTTCTGCTCGTTTGGTTTCGTGTCTTCTGCTGGAGCCAGCTTCAGAGCACCGAGCGGCGGAGGGGCTCCCGGGTGCTGCAGGGGCTGGGGCTGGATGGGCTGCTGGACCACATGGTGCTGGGAGATGGCCAGGATCGGCGCCGCGTAGTGCTGGAGCTGCTTCGGGCTGCCCGACGGCGGGGTGGCAGCTTTCCTGTCCG
>NW_010106156.1:0-1206 GCF_000699245.1 Pterocles gutturalis | reverse complement strand
TGCCTGTCGCTGCCCCAGCCTGACTCCCCTCTGCTCTCCAGATTTCCCCCCCGTTTTCCACATCAAGCTGAAGGACCAGGTGCTACTGGAGGGCGAGGCGCTGACCCTCTGCTGCCTACCCGCTGGCAGCCCGACCCCCAGGCTCATCTGGATGAAAGGTGGGTCTGCCCACGCTGCCTCAGGGGGTGAGTGCTGGGGGGTCACTGTAGCATCCCTCTCCTCTGCTCCCCCCTGCAGACAAGAGGTCCCTGCAGCCAGACAGTGCACTGAATGTCGTCTCCTGCAAGGACGGCCGGCAGATGCTCACCATCGCCAAGGTCTCCAGGAAGGACGCAGGGCTGTACGAGTGTGCAGCTGCTAATGCCCTGGGCACGGCCATCAGCTCCTGCACGCTGGCTGTGGCACGTAAGGATGGAAGGGGGCAACATTGGGGGACAGAGGTTCTGCTTCATGGGCAGAGAGCGCATGCCAGGCACACACCTCCATGCTGGGGACCAGCTGGAGCAGGTCACCTGAGCTCCACTCTCCACATCTATGAGAGACTGGGACAGGGTGGTTTTGCATGGGCACCTCCAGCATTTCCGAGCCCACGTATTGTGCTGCCCTTGCCCCGCAGCAGCTCTGCCCTGCCCCTGGCCGGGCACCCAGCCCACCCTGTCTGTCCCCTCGCAGGGCTCCCTGGGCGGCCGGGCACCCCGGAGATCCCCCAGAAGTACAAGAACACGGTGCTCGTGCTGTGGAAGCCTGCGGAGAGCAAAGCCCCCTGCACCTACACGCTGGAGCGCAGGCTGGATGGTACGTGGGGCTGCCTCCCGTCTCTGCAGAGCTGCAGCCAGAAAGATGGGCTCACTCAGAGACACTAAGCCAGCACACAAGTGCCCAATGTCCTTGCTGTCCCCTGGGGCTTGGCCAGGTCCTGGGTCAGGGGTGGGGGACATGGGGCTGTCCCCTGCCCCTGGTCTGCCTCCACTTCATCTTGCCCCCACACCGGCAGGAGAGCACGAGTGGAAGATCGTCAGCACTGGCATCGCCGACTGCTACTTCAATGTGACAGAGCTGCCCCCCGGGAGTGCCGCCAGGTTTCGGGTGGCCTGTGTCAACAAGGCCGGGCAGGGGCCCTACAGCACCCCCTCGGCAAAGGTGCACCTCGACGCGGCAGGTGAGCGAGCCCTGTCCCCAGGGGCATGGCGCAGCCCTGGGGCTAGG
>NW_010106155.1:0-6679 GCF_000699245.1 Pterocles gutturalis | reverse complement strand
ATCAATAGACACACCAAAAACACTTGCTTTTTTGAAGAAAACTCTGTTTAGTTGACCTGCTGAAAACTAACATTATTTCCAATGAGTCTGTTCTAAAAACTTAGACCAAAACCAACATGCTTTCTCAGCACAAGGGTTAGTTCTCATTGAAAAAGTTATTTTATATTTCATGTATTTTTCTGACTCCAGTAGGTTTTCTTTTCATGTATCTGAAAAAAAAAATCATACATCAGGATGACCTGAAAAATAAGACAACAAAAGTGCACACCAGAAAACCTGTCAAGGCCTGTATTTCTGCCCTTTGGCTTTATCTATTCCAACATAGCATTTTACTGTTCACATATGACACAGGTACATTTTTCTTTTTACACTGGGAAACAGAATTCTTCACCCTGTCATCTTAAATTGTTACTGTACAGATATGGTTTGTTAAGATCTTTATGGCCTTATTCTACCCAATATTTTATGCTCCACTTACAGCAGAAGATTTTACTGGAGAATAAGTGGTTGCATTGCACACTTCACATATCAAATTCCATCTACAATTCTGCTTTATCAGATTTTTTTAAAGTCATAGTCATCTATACTATAGGCTTCTTTCTTGGTAGTTTGTTTCTAACCTTGCACTGGCATAAGTCTTACAAATAAAAATCTGTCCAATATGTTGTTATTGTCATACTATTCCTAATATAACACCACTCTGCACATCTGATGCCATTGTGTGTGCTCTTTTTGCATTGTGATTGACTGTCAGATGGAAAACTATACAGCCATTAAATGTTTTTCTTGGCAGTCAATCTTCAAATAAAATACTGTGTATTTCTGCTATGACTGAATTTATAGGAACCCTTAGCTACCTCAAATAGTTGTGACAGCCCCGCACAACATACCAGAAACATCCATTGATGAACTGGGTAGCTTGATGACTATGTTATTTTTCTCGTGCAACAGATATTTCAGGTTATGCCTTATAAGGAAGAAGTACAGCACAAGATTACCCCCAGGATGATTACAGAAAGCAAATAAATTAAAAATTATTACAATAACACATAATTTACATTTCTGTCATATTCTAGGAAGCCTGCAATGTTTGCTAGAAACAATCCTTTCTGCTAGCAGGTGTTGATCCTACTGACTCGCCAAGGACAGCAATTTTTGCCATACTGCTTGCATGCAACAAATTCAGATCCTAAATAATTTGTTTCTACTAAATCCAGCCTTGCAGACAAATGTCAGAAAAAAAAGTGGGTGGGAACTAATTTTGTTTATTTATATAAACTTGAAATTGTGTATACAGGCATCAGATCAAGACAGTGAAACAGCAGCTCAGAGACAGCAGAATGAAACAGGAAAACATGCAGGGCTCTTCTGCAAGTGATTTTCATGTGTCCCTCATGTAACACTTGAACTTTGTATAAAATATTTAAATACTAATTAGTTAAACTGCACAAAATTTAAATCAGAGACAGACTTTGGAAAAAATGTGAATAATTTTCCAGTCATGGAGTCAAGATTATGACACTCACACAGCAAAGGAGGGCATATTTGTATCCCCTTGGTAGTGAATGTTTTTCTGCTTCTAGAAACTGAAACAGCATTAACAGCAAACCTTGTGCAAACTCTTCCTCATGACTTTCAGCACATAGCACACAGAAAGCAAGCTACAATCTTCTGGGAAATGTATAAATACAGCAAGGAACAAGTGAGAAGAAAATTAAATATAAGAGATATTTCTGGACATTCAGAAAAAATCCAAAATCCACATTTGTGTACAGCCTTAGGCATATGGCTTCAAAACAATCAGCTGATCTGAGCTTTGATCAGGACAGTCACCCATTGCAAAACAGATTCATTTTTGTAGCATGCAGGTTAAGCAGCAGCAGAACACTTTTTCAGTAAAATGCTGGTGAATTAGCACCACTATGAAATGCAGCTGGTTGTACTGCATCTCTGCAACAACGAGGGGCATTTACATGAGCAATAAGTCCCAAACAATAGAAAAATAAAATACACTTACTGCAGAAGACTGGCTTTCTGTCAGACTGCACAACATGGCACTTGAGATTCTTGAAGGATCACACTGCATCAGGAAGTAAAAGAAGGAGGAATAGTGTGGAAATCTTACTAGACACCACTCTGGTGTTTTGTGTCCTGACAGAAGAGGATTAATATCCTTTTCTAAAATGTTATCATCATACTCTTGTTACCTATATACCTGTACTGATTGTTTCAACAAAGGCTTCAGCCTTAATTTCCTGTGGTAATTGTTCCCCACTTTAGTTGCATACTATATGGAGATGTGTTTGCTTTTATCATGCTGAATTTCCTTCCTTTCATCTAACAGTCTTTCACCTTTTTTTGTGTGTAGTGAGCACAGAAGAAATGAAGCTCCTACTTTCCTTTCACCATGTCATTTGTCATTCTATATGTATTTTTTTCAGGCTTGTTATTTTTTTTTTTTTTTTCAAAGCAATCAATCTTAATCTAAAACTCCACTCTGGCTGTTTTCATTGACTCATTTATTATTTTCTTTGTCATCCCCAAACCTATTCCAATTCTGCTATATTATTTGCAGGTGGGAAAGCAGAAAATACATGCACAAAGACTGCACTACTGATTTATCTAACATCGCCGAGTTTGCCTATGTGCTCTTTTTCTTCTACTTAAAGACTTTTCTATTTATACATCCATTGGAAGATGTACATAGTATTAATACTCATATAACACCCAAGGTCTCCAGCACTCAAACGCACAGGAAGAGGGAGCCCTTTGCTCAAAAGCTGGGAAGGGGAAAACCAGGCAAAGAGCAACCAATTGATTTACTAATATTGCCAGGCTAGGCTACAGTAAACTGTCCATTAGATTTCAATGTTTATATATGTTCCATATACCTACATGATTGCTAACGTAGCTGCACCTTTCTGGGATACAGTAAGTAGCACTAGCAGGCACAACCCTTAGGGTGCTCACAATGATAACAAGTTGAGACTGAATTTAAAACAATATGTTATACCAGATACATAAAAATGTATTTATATTTTGTTATACACTTAAAGCTGTGCCATATTTAATGTCCTGTTTTGTAACATCATTAGATATTGATTTTATAGGTACAGTAACTTCAAGCTTTATTAGCAACTAGATTGATGAAAATAATTGTTTAGGACTGACTTTGGGCTGTTAATGCTCAATGAAAAAATAGGTACATAAAAGTGATCTTCATAAATTCTGTGAGATATGAAGACCTCACAATGAAAAAAGTTTGTCTCTGAATCTCGGACATTTGATCACCTCACATTCATCATGTTTTTATGGGGAAAAATGTTCATGTGAAAAAAAAAGGAATGCAGAAAATCCAAGAATGACTGGAGGCAGAGAAAACAGTTGATAAGGTAAAAAATCATATCCAATGACACGCTCAAATCCCAAAGAGGATAAATTAGTAGAATTAGACAGGAAAGTAAGAAAACTCTGATTTAATATTGCAGTTTCTAAATTAAGCTACGTAGGATAAATGCAAAGGAAAACACAAGCTTATCAGGAAGCTTGGATTCTTATAGCTCCACTGTAGAGCCTTCCTATGCTGCAGTTACACAAGCATCAGTGCAGTTCTCTCCTGTATTTAGTCAAAATCCTCTCTAAAGGCCAAATTCAGACAGAGGTAAATGGTTCAGGATCAAATCAAGGCTTTTAGTGATTTGCCTGTCTGCCCAAATCATGTGCACAGATATCATTGTGCTAGCAGTGTGGAAATATTCAGGGGCAGAAACAGAAAGTTAGACTTCTAATGAGGTCACCCTTTATGCCTTTGAATATCTATCTCCCAAGGTTTGGTTTTTGTTTTTGTTTTTGGTTTTGGTTTTTTTGGGTTTGTTTTTTTTTTTTTTTTTTAGAGCTGAATGTGTGCTGAGGGTTAGTGTACGAAGCTTATTATATTGTAGTGTTATGAACAGTATTTCAAAGCTTTGATTCTCTCAGTTCAATTTTATAACAGTTAAGATCTTCCCAGGATGTTGACGATAATACAGATATTCGTGTGCTCAAAATGGTATATAACATGTAAGATACTTCTATCAATTCATCCACTAAGCTATCATTATTTCAGATAGCAATTTGGTGGTCTATGAACATTTCCTCAAGGGATGATGAAAAGCAATAGTCTTCTATAAAGTTACCTTATATATTAACTAACCCAAATAGCGTTCACAACCCAAAATAGTTGCTATGAAGAGCTCACTACTGTTTAGGCCAAGGCTGCCAAAGGGCAGCTGAAAATTTAGTTACATTGCCTGACAAAACAGAATAATAATAATGCTACTCCCATCCTGGTATTCTCATACATAACTTTGTAAGGTGATGTTTGATTTTTTTTTTTTAACCCAGGTTTCATTGAGGCTCATGCTCTGGGGAGCGCACAGCCTTGCTGGGCAGCCTCTCTCCAGGGGATGCTCCTCCTGAGATCCAGCCTGACCGTCCCAGAGCTAGGGTCTGTGGTCAACCTCCTCAGTGGTCAACCAAGCAACCTCCCACTGTGTGGGGACAGGCAGCTGTTGGGGCCCTGCAACTACTATCACCTTGGGCTGAGCAAGCCCTACTTCACCAGCACCTCCTCAAAGGGCTGCTGCTCCTGCCCTGACCATCCTGGAGGCTTCCTTGGACTTAGTTCTCCTCTACTGGGGCCCCAAACTGGATGCAACAAACTAGATACTCTCCAACATGCAGGTTATATCAAGATGGGATTGGTTCACAGTTCAGTGAACAAAATAATACACTGAAAAAAGCTTTGGCTTTGCTATTTTTCCTATGACATTGTCACATATTCTCATTTCTCATATAGTTCAGTTAAGGTTCAAAATGGAAGAAACACTCAAGAATTAAAACGTAACAAGAAAATCAATAACAAGTCGCATTAATCCACTCTGATGCGCATTTTTAAGCTTCCTGAGGAGCATGCACCTGTCATGACCAGAATCTTTTCTGCACACAGCAAAGACCTCTGATTATGTCTCCCAGCCCTGCTTTTGACACTGGATTACCCATGAGACTCATTTAGTTTACACTTGCTAAGTATGACTGGGAACACACACACACATTAGGAAACATTAGAACACAGTACACTGCAACTATTTCTCTCCCTCAACTCCAGCTCAAAGCAGGTCTTTGAGCAAAGAGAGGCAAAGATCTGACTTAATTCTACTGCTTCCTGGGACTTGTGTGAAGTATTAGGGAAAACTTAATTTTGTCCGTCTTTGGTATTGACAGTCTGCTTAATCCCTTCTGTGATATTTGCAGGCACTGTGAACTAGACTTCTAAGTACTTAAGAGATTAACTTCTACTGATTTAGGCACTGAATATATTTGAGAGTCTGGTCTCAGCACCTTGTTTAATTGGTATTTCAACAAAACATATCCAAGATGGTGCGACCACAAAATGTCAGGCAGAAATGGCAAGTGCATGCAAAACTAGACAGAAGGACTGCATAAAGCCTGTAGCACATCTCATTCAGGCTAGAGCAGACAACTCCTATATCACTTATTTCAGAAGACTTCAGACTTTGATTTATCTTATATTTCAATGTAAGGAGAACATATGGAAGTGATCAAACTTATGAAATAGTATTATCTATATCAGAAGCTTTTCATTTCCTTAATCTGAATATTTCTAAATTCTTGCAATGGTGATGTACAAGTCTTTTCAAAAAATGCAGATTTGTTGATTATACAGAATACAAGAGCTTTCCTTTTCTGAACCTCCATGTAAGTAGGGTAAGACATGCCAAAGGCCTGTAGACCTCTATTCCAGGAGAGCAGCCCTGCAAGAGAGTACGAATAACTAGGTCAAGATGCAAACTGAGATGCCATATCCATTCATTATCTGTAATTACTTTCAGTGACTTGCTGAGCAGTTTAATGTGTTAAATACAGGCTTGGTTGGTTTTGGGTTTTTTTATTTTTTTTAATAAAAGAGCATGAGAACGCCAAATGCCATGAGCATAGCCATTAGAAAATAATATTGCGTTACTTCCTCACTGTGCTCCATTTAATGTGTTTTGTCAGTGAAGTTTTTCACATCAAGTATCTACTCTCTCATTTCAAGTGATTCTTTTTTTCCTCACAAAAATGCAAAAAATTACAGATATCTGATACTTGTGGAAGAAACGCTTTCAACAAACTTAAAGCCTTAACAAGGCTATGCCTACGTTAGCAAATCATCCAGCAT
The DNA here is from genome assembly GCF_000699245.1 of Pterocles gutturalis. NCBI lineage: Eukaryota > Metazoa > Chordata > Aves > Pterocliformes > Pteroclidae > Pterocles > Pterocles gutturalis. The sequence continues at coordinate 459 of NW_010106155.1, read as the reverse complement.
AATAGGAATGGATCAGCAGATGGAAGCTATTGGTGCAGAGGACCCTATGTCTTCACTAGACACACTTTCAACTTTTACTTCATATTAGGTTTAGTCTAGTCATCAGGACTGAATATAGAATCATAGAATAGTTTGAGTTGGAAGGGATCATGGAGGTCATCTAGTCTAACCCCCCTGTAGTAAGCAGAGATATCTTCCACTAGATCAGGTTGCCCAGAGCCCCATCCAACCTGGCCTTGAGTGTTTTCAGGGTCGGGGCATCTACCACCTCCCCAGGCAACCTGTTGCAGTGTTTCACCATCCTTAGAGTAAAATATATCTTCCTTGTATCTAGTATAAACCTCTTCTTTTAGTTTAAAACCATTACCCCTTGTCCTATTGCTACAGGCCCTGTTAAAAAGTGTATCCCCATCTTTCTTTTTAACATCTTTCAGAGTTACTGAATGCCTTCTTTGTCTC
>NW_010106154.1:439-1332 GCF_000699245.1 Pterocles gutturalis | reverse complement strand
TTCAGACCAAGTCCGAAACAGCTATTACATCGGTGCTGATGGCTCCCTCAGACTGATGCTCGCCAACGGCATGGAGGTGGCTCTGCAAACCGAACCGCATCTGCTGGCCAGCACCGTCAACCCAACGGTGGGCAAGAGGAACGTCACCCTGCCCATCGACAATGGCCTCAACCTCGTGGAGTGGAGGCAAAGGAAGGAGCAAGCGAGAGGGCAGGTCACTGTCTTTGGACGTCGGCTGAGGGTAAGTGAGAAGCGTGAGCCGTTGTGGACTCCACTTCTCATTTTCTCAGTCCCCACTCTCATGACAGAAAGGGAAAGGGCTGATTTGTGTCGTCTGCAATAGGGTTGAGACTGCAGGACAGAGAACTGGCTGTTCATCCTCAGTGACAGCATCTTTATGGCTTGAATATATCCTTAATGTCCCCTTATGTGCTGACGTTCTCTTAGCCATCACAGGTAGTGATGCTGGTTTGCCTACCAGTCCTCTGCATCGCTGGGAACGCATGACCTCCCATCAGACTCTGCAGGTTTAACCGTCATGTCAGGCTGTTTAAGCAAGCAAGGGACAGCCTTAGCTACAAAATACTGCACCAATTAGTACAGGTATTTTCGAGCTGTGCTGCTGGCAGGAATAGACCTGAGCACCAAAAGCTTTGTAAGCGTATGAGGACAGGTTGAGAGAGTTGGGATTGTTCAGCCTGGAGAAGAGAAGGCTCCGGGGAGACCTTCCAGCACCTTCCAGTGCTGAAAGGGGGCTACAGGAGAGATGGGGGGGCTCTGGATCAGGGGGTGCAGGGACAGGATGAGGGGGAACGGGTTTAAGCTGAAAGAGGGGAGATTGAGATGAGATGTGAGGAAGAAATGTTTTCCTGTGCGGGGGGTGAGGCAGTGGC
>NW_010106154.1:0-360 GCF_000699245.1 Pterocles gutturalis | reverse complement strand
GGAGGTGTCCCTGCCCATGGCAGGGGGGTGGAACTGGATGATCTTTAAGGTCCCTTCCAACCCAAACCATCCTATGACTCTATGATTATTGTTCACTGGGCAGCATCAGAAAAATCTCTAGATTCCTGAAATGTGTGAATCTACTTAACCTGTTGAAGAGCTGGGCTCACAGGGTATTGCATTGCAATTGCCATTGTTCCCCAAAGTGAAGTGTCATGAACAGCTCCAGCCTGATTTTACGCTCTCCTCCTGGAGCACAGGGTCCTTCCTGTGCTTGAGACCGATGTGTTTTGAAAACATTGTTCTGCAGAGTGCACCACAGACTTGTCAGAGCTCTTTAAAGATCTTGCCCAATAAGCC
>NW_010106153.1:76774-77589 GCF_000699245.1 Pterocles gutturalis | reverse complement strand
CCTCAGCCCATCAGTGCAGCCTGTCCAGAGGAAGCATGGAACCAACAAACATGAAGAAAAAAGGAGGAAGGTCTCTGCTGAGTGCTTGTGTTGCGTCAGGTTACCAGGCGATGGGGTTTTGCTGATCTGTTGCCAGAGAGATGCTTTTCAGTGTCTACTGGATCCAGTATGTGTAAGGAAAGACAGGTGAAAAGACCACCTCTGCCCATGCTGTGCTCATAGGGAATGGAAGGAGAATTCGTCCTCGCCTTTTGTCTCCAATACTATTTCTACTCCATTTTCTGGATTCCAGAAATTAAAGTAAAAAAGTGCACTTCATGTTTTGATTTTAAACTCTAAGCAGGCTGACACACAGACTTATGTCCCAGTTATGCTTGGACAAATTTCATTCACACAGGACATTATTCAACTGGCTTAAATAGTAAAAAAAATATCCAATGAAACAGTATTTTTTACTTGTAATTTAATGAGCAAAGACTATCCTTACAGTGCTTGAGATAAAGAAAAGCTCAGAAAAAGTGTATAAAATGCAGCACAATTAGTATAAAATCCTAAAATCTAGGAGTGTGTCTACAAAAGAAAAAACTTTCAAGAAAAAGTGAACATCTTAGTTTTCAAGTTTTCCAGCAGTCTAACGAGGGCTATATGATGCAAACACTAGCTTAATTACATGATTGACTATCTCAGTGCTTAACAAGTGGACCTGTTGTAACAAATAATACGTCCCTATTAATCAATTCTGTGTTGCAATATTTTTCTTTGGTAGGATGGACTAACCAAGTCTTTATGAAAAAAAAGCAAAAATTGTCCCTTTT
>NW_010106153.1:0-76741 GCF_000699245.1 Pterocles gutturalis | reverse complement strand
TACAACCGTCATCCTCCAAGTATTTGAATCCTTCCAAAGATTTGCATCTTCCACATTAGCCATGATAGTGAGCCAGGAGGTTGCAACTAAAACAAATTACTCATCTGCTTTTTATAATATATTATATATGTATATGATATATGTGGTTATAGTCTAACAATATACGTGATTGTGTTCTTGTTTTCTATCTTATACATCACTGAATAGTGTACCAACACTTACCAACAAAAGGTCAAAAAGTTCAGGAACGTAGCTAATCTAGTCCAGACATGCATCTCACATGGAGCACATCCTCACAAATACTTTCACCAAAGCAAAAAAAACCCAGAGTGTCTTGAAATCAAAGAAAAGTATTAATTCTCATCTTTTGAATTAAAATCCGGTCCAGAATCCATCAGCGGAAGCTGAATGAAATTCTCTCTGGATATGCATTTCTGAGAATGTCTATATTGCAGTTTTATGACAGTGGTTAAAGAAATTATATAAATAACTTGTGATAAAAATGTTTATGTGCACATTCTGTCACTGGAATCCTGCAGTTTTCACAACAGAAAAAATACCAACAACTTGTTTTGAATTTCAAAATTTAAAGTCACATCCTGTTCAGAATAAATTATGTTTTCATTTTTAAAATACATAAGTGTCATGCAGGGAGGGAACCTACTCTTGGACAACTGTTTTGGAAAATATGTTTTTAGTATTCAGACAACATTGTCTCTTGCCTTTAAATATTTATTGAAATGCTGAACTAAACTGTTCAATCTTCACTGAAAATATTTTATTACTATCTAATATTATTTTAGATAGTACTCATTTTATTACTATCTAATCTTTCACTGGTCTTTTGAAGGGTTTATCTACAAGGTTTTTCTCATGTTTTAAAAAATGTATAGATTCACAGATAAAAAACCCCTGTGTAAATACATTTAATTATTTTTAGGAACTTTTTTTTCCCCTGGAGGTAGAGATGCAATTACCGCTTACCCCAAAATGTTATATTTTAAAGAGGGCTTATCCAGGCATTTACTTAGCAACTGTTCATTTCTGTATACAGACAACAGTAGTTACATATAGAACTGCAGTAGCCACTGGAATTATCTGATTGCATGTTAACAAAGAAACTCTTAGAATTTAGTTTTGCATACAAGTATGTCTAGTGCCCTCTTAAATGAATTAATTGCAGGACTCCATGTAGATCCATGTATGCAGATCATAAAGTTTGTTTGAGAGCCTAGCTGCGCATGAGAACAAGGGGGTCACTTTTCTGGGTTCACTTGGATGAACATGACTTTGAACTTTCATTTATGGATGGAAATAAGGTTGATGTCTACCTAATTTCAGAAATGTATCAAGGGAGGATTTTTTGCTACACTATTGGCACAGGTTTATAGGTTGATGCAGAAAAAAAATGGATTGAACTTTTGATGGGACCTTACTTGTTCTTTAATTACTGTGTCTGTTGCTCCTTGGAAAATAATTTATAGTCTGCTTGGGACTGCAAGCTGGAAAAATGCATTACCTCTGATGTGGTACATTCATTAGAGTTTTGCAAATGAGCATCAGGTTCACTATTGAACAGAAATTGAAGTTGTCAGAGAAATGCACGCGGGAATTGGTTATGGAAAGTAAGACAATTTTATCTTTAATGAATATTATGTGATCATTGGTTTTGTTGTTCACATGGGACAGAGAAATCACCTTTAGTAGATTACACAGCTAAACCAATTTACAGAATAACATCATATGCATTAAAAATACATTGCCCTCGTGGAGGCAGGGTTCAACTGTTGAAGAGACAAAAATAACTGCTACAAACCAGCATTTCCCAGCTACATAGATCAGTAGGGATCACAGAATTCTCTTGGACATCAGCATTAGTAGATTTCAGCACTAAGCCAATTTCCTGAAGCACATTATGCACTTTGAAAGAGTTTACTTTTTGAATCATACATGGCTCTCTCAGCAGGCAAGTTAAAATATATTTAATTCTATTAAAACTTTTCCTACTAACTCAGATCACAAGGGATCATGTAAACCTATGAAAATGGTCATTATGGAGGAAACTTGATCAGAAAATTAATATTCCTAAATAGGCTGGTACACTTGGGGTGTACACATGCATTATATTAATATTTCTTCTCAGTAGTTAGTTGTGACTTGTTTCCAGTCACAAGTAAGTTACCAGAAAGGACACTCATCCCACCTCAGTCTACCTCGTGAGTAGACTTCAGTAGCCCATGGCAACATTTTTACATGGATCCTTATAATGAAAAATTGTGAGTTAAGCTAGAATAAGAAATACATGTCTTCAGGATTGGAGCTGTGTTGTATATCCTCCAAAAAGCTGAGCAGGATCAGATTTAGAAAGCTTGATAAGAATTACTGACAGACATGGGCTAACAAAAATGTGCTGTTTGGAGCGTATTTTTACACATATGTTGTTACTGAGTTAATATTGAGATTGTTGACTAATGTAGGCAGTCTGAGAGTACAGTCACCATGGTCCGGGCTTTCTCACAGAGACAGCAAGAGACCCTCTCACCCAGGGGGGATATTAAAATGTTCCATAATTTCTAAGACTCTTCTGAAATAAAGCTTGTGCATCCAGCAATACGTTTCAATAACTTTCTTCTGTACAGTCCTTGGTGGTTTTTTTTGCCAGTTCCTGAGGCTTGGGGCCCTTCATTATTACAGACCTGACTTGTTTTGGCTGAGCCACACTCAGGGTGTTACCATTTTCCCATTCTTGTTACTATCCCCTCTGTGGGGTCCCGATCCCTCTAGTATTTTTGTACACATTTACCTTAAACCAGTTCAAGAGGCCGTGAAGGTGAGTAGATGAGGCACAAACGTACATTCCCACCTGCCCTGGGAGTGGTCAGCTCTGGCACAGGGATGTTGCAGAAGTTTATGAGGAAGCTTCTCATTCAGGGCAGAATCAATCGAAAAGAACTCACACCAGAGGCACAACAATGTTATGGGCACTGGCACACAAGCTGTCTTAGACCTTGCTGAAGTGCTAAGGAAAAGAACATTTTTTAATGTCATTTAGTAGATAAAGACAGCATTGTTTATTAGTGAAGTTCAGGTCAGTCTACTAATATCTTTACCATGGATCAATGACAGTTAGAAAATAACCTCTAAGATCTCTCTGGAGCAATACACATTAACAAGTGTGGAAAAAAAAAAAACTGCAATGCATTGTTTCAAACATGGTTTTAATTAAAAAAAATTTTAGTAAAAATTGTGTTCAAAGAGATGGCTAGTTTTTCAAGATGAGGAATCTTTTATGCAAATTTTCAAAAATCATGCCATGTACAAAGTATTTCTCAGTTCAGTTGTTTAAAAATTCATAAACTAGAATTTCTTGCTCCTTGCTTATCAACAATCACACTGCATACCTAGAATGTTTCATATCTTGCAACGGAAATAGAAAATAACATAAAACTTACATTTATCAAAAAAATCAGAGTGGAAAGAGAACTGGATAATTCAATTGCATATCAAAGTCAGAAGTAATTTCTTAGTTTTGAGTATTGCATCACCTAACTACACAACAGTATGTATATATATATGTATGTAAATATCTGCATTTAATTACCTTTTTTTTTTCTAGTAGTGCAAGAGTTTAACAAATGCAAAGTCCTTTATCTTGTGAAATCTAAGGGAAATATTACTCCAAGTTTTTTACAGAGTATTTGTTCTAGTCTGCCTTTTGAAGTATGTGTATTGCAGGATTTAGTTTCATCAAATTCATCAGCAGTTTTATATATTTTTTTTTTGCATGATGATTGAACAGGCTAGTCAGCTGTCATTCCTACACTATCATTACAAGTGTAATCAAAACTTAGATGCTCTTAGCCCATTTGTACAAGAGTTTTGAATTAAATGTGCAGTCAGGAGTAAATTCATAATATGATTTTCTACTGCTCATGCCCAGTCTATCTTGCAAAATGCTGTTGTGAAAGAAATGGTATCTGAAGTGAAATAAATGCATTATTTCCTTCAGATTTATCCTAGCTATGAAGTTTAAAACAGTCTGAGTGTATTCTTTTGAAATAGTATTCTATCTGTAGTGACTATTTATACGTCCTAGATTTTTCTAGCAGTGTTCACTGTACAGAAATAAATGACTGAGATTTGTATGTTAAGCAAGAGAGCTGAATGTTCACTAATCAAGGAAATCTGACAAAACTCTTTGTCTTTCAAATCAGAGAATAGAAATGTGATCTTCAGAAAGTAAATTTTAGAAAATGAAAGGCTATACAAAAAGAACAGTGGTGAAAGGTTTTGTTGTAAGCTTAACATTGCATTAGAAAGCAGCCTGGTCACACAAAGTGTGATGGATTACTGGACTCAGCCTCTACTTTAATGTCTTCCTGTTTGATACTTGTGATCTGTGACCAGTACTGAGCAACTAAGGCGCTTTTTGATTAGATAAAAATCTCACACACTGTGATCTAGACCTACAGTGTTATACTTCGCAGGGAAGCATAAAAGGATTTGGCATCCTCTTCTGAAATTAGACTTCCCCATAGTTTGTTTGTGTTTGGGTTCAGGCTCCAGAGAACTGCACCCTTTTTTGTAGCTTCAGTCAGCTGCTGTGTGATTCTTTTCTTGCAAAGTGAACACATGGCACAGCTTATACCAGCTTTCCTGTTTTTGAAAATGTGGTGGCCCATGTTCAGCCGACAATTCTTGGCTAAATATTTTAAACACATTTAAATAAATAAATACTTCAACGATGATTTTTCATAAAGGCAGAGACAGGTATTCTCTCCCTAAAAGCCTGCCCTAGATTTTCTACCTGCTATATTAGCCAAAGTTGTGACTTCTTTTATTTTCCTTGAACTCCAAACTGAAGAGAGATCTATGCCAAGACCTCCTCTTGCCCCAAAGCTCTATTAGAGGATTGAGGAAAATAATTGGCTCAAAGATATGGTCAAGAAGAATTAAGACATCAGCTGGTGAGCCCATTAAAATGTCAGTCATTATCTCCCCTAAGTGACAGGAGAAGGCTGAAATGCAGCCTTTAATCTGTTAATCATTGGTTTCAGAAAATGAGTCCACAGTTCCCTGTCTAGCATGTCTGCATGGAAATATACCAATCTGACCGGCCCTAGGCAAACCATTTTGATGGAGCACATATCTCCTACATGATGTAATTCTCGTCAGCTCAGCTGGTGCCCAGGCAACCCTCCAACTCCTTCAATCAGCAGCACAAACACCGCTTCACCACCGCTCGCTTGGGGTCATCCATCACTCCCACCCAGGCACTGCAGCAGCTGTGTGTGTCTCTGTCACTTCCTAAATCAGGTTGTTACAGAAAGAATGGTTTCTGAGAGGCATGTTCTCTTCAACAGCAGGGATGGAAATTAATCATCACATGTGACTTGTGAAAGACCAAGAGAGATATTTGTGGCAGCTGGAAGTTTAGCAGGATGAAGAAAACATGGGTGGTAGGAAGGAGTGGCAGGGAGATAAGGACAGGAATCCTTAACAGGGAGAAAGAGGGAGGTTATAATGGAGAGAAAGAGAGGGAGGGGGAAGCGGAAAAAGTCCAGGACTAGGTGAAGGAGAGGTGATGATTTAAGAAACTACAGAAAAGCAAGACAAATGGGTAGGAAAATATAACAAAGCAGCATGACAAGTAAAGCCAGAATTTATTAAGAAAAAGAAAATGGGAGAATCAGAAAATGGAAGAATCAGCCTTAGTGAACAAGCTCCCAGCTTTCTGGCCACATAAAACCAATGGACTAACCCTAGTTTTTTCCTCTTCACTCCAGTATTCCTGTGTCCATCTGCAGTCCTCCTTTCTCCCTCTCCTTCCCTGCTCCAGAGCCACCCGTGCTCCCAGCCCCCGTGTCTCCATGCACTTCTCCATGGTGTTCCAGCCTGGACTGCTGTGTTCCACATCACTTCGTGCTGCACCGTTCCTGCTGGATCCACACTCTCATGGGAGGAAGACGGCACCGGCAGGCGCTGTGGTGCTGTTATTGCATGTCAGGAGCCATGCAGTCAGAGGGAGAGGTTTCACCAAAGGGGCCAGGAGGAGCTTCCTGAGTGTGGATCCTGGTGATGTGCCAGTGTGCTGGAGCTGATGAGGGAGGTGGGCGCAGGTTAGAGAGAGATCAGTGGAGCTGATGAGGGAGGTGGGCGCAGGTAGGAGAGATCAGTGTGTGGATCTCGGGAGTGCTGTGGCATGCAGTGGGTGGGATGCGGTACTTTGGTGGGGGTGGGAGCACTGTGCAAGGTGGCAGTGAGGAGGTAACATCTGTGTTGTGAGGGACCATGCGTGGGGCATGAGGAGAGGCTGCGGCACAGGGCCCCAGGGAGCCTGGCACAGTGCTGAAGCTCTGCTGATGCCAAGCAGGGAGGGGCTCCAGCTGATGAACGTCTTACACCAAACATAATTAAAAGCCTAATCTGATAAGTGATACAGATCCCTTCTCCCAAAGAGTAGAACAGAAATAGTGACACCTGGAAAACATTTTTGGTAGGGAGAGAAGAATATAGTATGTGGAGCTCCAAGCTATGTGACAGGAGATTTTGATGCAGTTCCCAACTCAGACACCTGTGAGACCTTTAACATTTTGCTGGCTGCATAATGGCTTTACATCCCCCAGCTACAGGGACATTTTCAGACTAAAAGCCCTGTTCATGACAGTGACCCACTCAGGCAGTACAGAAATGAAAGCGGTACCGTTGCAAAGGCAGACAAGTGAGAATCCAGACTCCAGTCTTGTTAAGGGAAAAGTGGTGGTAAAATTTAATGCCATTAGCCAATCTCTTATTTTACTTTTTGCATTGAAGTCAGTGGAAAAATGGTTGGATGCCCTCATTGTGCCATGTAACTAAATGTAGACTGAAGAGATTATTTATTTAGGGGAGGCTTTTTAAAGGGGAAAAAAAAAAAAAAGAAAAAAGAAACAGTTAAGCATTTGCTTCTACCAAAAGCTGATACTTTGGATACCTAATTCCCATTTGTGTACCTGAATATATTTTTCTTTATTCCCATACAGAAGGAAATATGGAAAAAATAAAGTATTTCTTTACCATTTTTCCTGTCTTTGTTTTCTGACAATGTTTGAAGATCGAATGCCCATATTTTCCCTATTAGTCAGGTGACACAATCAGACTAGCTATCAAAACCAGACTTGGAGTCAGCTATGCTACATCTAATGGACCAGGTGGTAATTCCTTTGACTTGGGGAACAGGAAGCACTTTCAAAGGCAGAGTTACTCTATCTAGTACTGGAAGATATGACAGTGAACACCTTTTAGTTACACAGAAGCTTCTCACTAGAGTAGGTGACTGGAATGGACTCTTGAATTGTTCCCAAGAAGACAATTAAAACAGCTGTCTGTAACTCAGTAAATACCACAGTGTGCATCTGTATTTCAAGCTCAAGTTATATTTCTAAAATCCATTGCAATCTAAAGTTTTAACCTGCATTCAAGCCTGCAAAGCTGCAAGAATCTGCCTGTGGTGCGTAGCTGGTGGCAATGAGATCAGTGTACTGCAGTGCCTGATGACACAGTATTTAAACACTATTCCCCAGTACAGTGAAGTTTTAATAAACTCCAACCATTGTTAGCAAACTTGAGAAATTCAGGATCCTGAATGTTGAATAAGAAGGACAAGAAGGCAATAGATTTCACTGTCACTTAAAAAGATTTTGTATTATACCACTGGCAAGATTTTACACTTGAGTCCATTCAAAGGCTGACATAGTATTCTAAGACAAATGTACCTTATAATATTTTTCTCATAACAGTCTAATTTCACACTAAATATTTGTTATACTGTGTTATAGTTCAGGCACATTGTGATTGAAATGGGCAGAAAGGTTGAAATTTTTGTCTGCTATTATTAGGTTTCCAAAGCTGAAATGATAATTCTATCCACGTTTTGTTTTTGTTATACAAAAAGCAAAACTTTTTTTTTTTTTGTTAGAAAAAAAAGCCATAAAAATATAATGTGTATACAAATTCTAGCAAAAAGTGATTTGTGGAAAAGCTGCATTCAAAGAAGATTTGCTGTATGCATATATTAAATTCAATTGATCATCTACCTGTCTTACATTTACAGCTAGTTTCTCAATTAAATGCATGAAATTATTTCCATTCTATGGAAGATGGCAGCCTCTTAATGTGGAAGGTTATAAAAAATGCCCGTGTCTTGACCTCCACCCTGATACAACCACCTTTTTGGAAGAGAGAACTCATTTCTGCAGGTGAATAATTCTGTTGAGGTCAAAGGCTCTTTAGAACTGTTACTGATTATTGGTATATTTGGAGTGCTTGTGAGCACTTGTAATTGAAAGTGGGAATGTGAGCAAAGTCAGAAAAAGAGAGACTAACCCTTCTCAAAAACTTTCTATTTGATCATTTAATCCAGTAGTAATTTTATCCTCACTATTTTCTCAATCACCTGTCTGAGCTTGAGCGTAGATAGAAAAGGACTAACCTGTTTGGATCATTTTGTAATGTTGAAAAATGTAGGCATTCAAGACTACTCTCAATTTGTCATTTCCAAATGCTGTCCACTTTTCTGTTTCAGCAGTTACTTGGTTGCTTGCACTTCTCTAGCCATGTGCCACAATCATTGAAAGGCTATCTTCCTTTTAACTAGGAGAGACTGCACATTTCAAAGAAATCTGTGATGCAGGAATTAGGCCTATAAGTGAAGAAATGTCAACATTAGGCTGATAAAGCAGACTGCAAATATTAATTATTTTCAATTATAATTTCATTACTCCATTTTGTAGGCTTTAGGATGGGCATAATCAGTGAGTGACCATCAATATCTGCTAAGATCTATTCATCATTGGTTTTGTCATTAAATTTAATGATAAAAAAATGTGTAACAGTACTCCAATAATGCATTCAGCGGGTTCTGCAAAGACTTAGTGCTTTAGTTGCTGTCTTTGTGTGATTCACAGCTCTGGCAAGGAATTGGTTCAGAGCCTGGTCACACCAATTTTTCAGAGAAATGGCCAGGGCATGAGAAGACACAAAAGTTGTTAGCTGTAAATTCTAGATTTACTTGATAGGTGGGACTTCTTATGAACCTTTCCTAATTCAGCTTTCATTTGTAAAAACAAAAGAGTAAGGCCAATTGTAATCCTAGCCCTGTAGTCTCTCTTTGTCAGTGCTAATACAAGATGCTCTTTAGGGAGAGCACATGTGACTGACCACAGTCTGTCATTTGCTTTACTTGTACCTTCCCAGATGCCAGAATAACTGGATTAGGGGTTTTTGAGGGTGTGTCCCTGTCTCTCCTTTACTATATGTTTATGGGCTTGTTCAATGCCAGAGGGAAAATTCCAGTTCCTAGGTATTATCTTTCTATTATATGTATGTACAATGACTGCCACTATCAGAGTCTCTAGAAACGATAATATAGTTAATAGTAATTTGTAATCCAATCCTTTAATAGGTTTTCTAATAAAGGTACAAAACTGAAATGCAGCACGTGCCTGTTTCCTATGCACAAGTCTAAATGGTAATAAATTTGAGGCATGCATCAATATCATGTTGAAAGAAGGGTTTAAGTAGGAACTCTTTGTGCTATACCCAAATCAGAGATAGTCAGGGAGGTCTGGAGAGGGACAAGGAAAGACATAGAGCTTTATACTGCAATTTTTGTGCAGTCGATTAAGAATGCTGTCATTCATCTTCTCTCAAGAGTCCTCAGACTTGAATTAAAGTCACTGAGCTAAGGGGCTCTTGTGAAGTAGCATTCCTCCCTATCATCCTGGTGTTCACGACAATATCCCTAATATCATTCCTGAGGATAATGCATAACATGCTACTGGTTGGACTTTGAACCATTTATTTCTACACTCTGAGCCCATCTGTCCAGTCTGTTGTCCACCACATCATGGTTTACTCTTCTAATGTATTTCTCTTCAACTTATTTTACCTAACTAATCCCCAGATTCAACCTCTTCTGTTATCTGCACCTTTCTCCTCCAGATCTTGCTACAAGGCATGGAGACATGGGAGGCCTGAGAACAGACCTTTCCAGTAAATAACGAGGCAAGAACGGCATCAGGCACCTTATCTGTTCCCATGTTCCTCATCACTAGGTTGCCTGTCCAACTCACCAGCAGGCTCATGTTTTCCTTGGCTCTCCTTTTGCTGCTGATGTACACACTGAAGCTCTTGTTTCCTTTTCAGAACCTTTGCCAGTTTCAGCTCCAGCCAATCTTTGGCTTTCTCAATTTCACCCCTGTATCAATAATGTAATGCCACCACCGTGTTTAAAAAGCCTCTCATTGCTCTCTGCCTTACATAGAAAATATTTTAAAAATACTAATTTTAAGGCATGCACTTTTACAGAATTTTCTTATATTTAGTTTCTCTTCTGAGCTTTTTTTGTGTACGCATAGCTAAGGTTTTCTTACCAAACCAACTATGAGAGTGTCTTGTCGGGTTTTTTTTTTTTTTTTTTTTTTTTTTTTTGACTCTGCTTTGATAGCAGACATTCTCAAGTGCACATTTGACTGATATTAGGGGATTAAAGAGAAAAGTCTTTATGCATTTCAAGAAAGTTATCACACTGAATTCTTCTGCTATATTGGAATCAAAATATGAAGCTGGATAAAATTCTGTAACTGGTTGACTCACCCAAATGAGAATGCTGGTACAGAATTGAACAGCTCTGAAAGGTATTTATGGAAAGTCTTCTAAACCATTTTCTGTCCAGAGAACTGTCCTTGACTTTAAAAGGAATCCCATATAAATTGGAGTAAATGATCAGCACTCTAATAGCTATTTCCATAGTAAGATACAGTAGAATTAAAAAGCAAGGCACAGACAGTGCTTCTGAAATTCCCATACCTTACACTCTTCAGAGGTAGGCAGGGTGTCAGGGAAGAAAATAGATGGAAAAGAAAACACATAAATTCAAACACAAATCTTATCTTTAATTGAACAAGTTTTTTTTTTTTTAATTATTTTTTGAGGTTTTTTTTCCTGTATTTTTTTTGTTTGCTTTTTATTTGTTTATAGCTGCAGACATATACTGAAGGCTCACTTTCAACATAGGCATAATGTGAACACAGAGTTGTAATGTTTGTTACAAGCCTGTTCCTTCAGTCCCCCAAGCAGTCCACAAAGCAGAAGCAGAATTTTGCTTCCTTACTGTCTTCTTCCTTGCTGCCATGACCCTGAAGGAGGCAGGATCACAGCTCTGCTTTCTTTAAGTAAGCCCATAGACTTGGTATAATGTGACAAGACAGATACATTCAGTAAGCTGGGGCAGCAACAGCATCATAATTTTTCTGAATATTTGGACATCCTGTTAAGCACTCATTTCTGCCTTTCTTACTTGCTGTCTCTGTTGGGACAGACAGCTCTGCAGAGTCCTATTCTGTACCGGGCTTTGTTTGTGCAACAACATGATACTCTCAGGTAGATAAAGCTTTAATTTGTCTAAATTTTCAGAAAGTGGATGTGTTCTCTTCAGGCAATATCAGTTATGGAAATAAGCTGATCAGTACTGATCGTAGCTAACTTAAATTTGACATTGAGCACACATCAAAGCCTCTCCTCTTTCTGAGATTCATTTGGTTCTCTATCTCAGTAGCCTTGAATTTCTGTATTAAAAAATCAGTCATCAGGTACAGTTGTCACTGCATGTTTTAGTGAAAGTTGTTCTGGCTTTAATGGCACATCTGTTTTAAGATTTCTCCATTATGCATAATGCACTGTAGAGATGTTAAGTCTAAATCAGATTGAATTACAAGTTGTCTCGCTAGGGAAAAGAAGGAACTCAAAAACACCATGGTAGTTACACATTCATTTTCTTTTCTAGAGGAGCAAAGCCTAGTGAAATAGTTAATCATTCAAAACAGTTAAGCATTCAAAGTATAGAAAACATGCAGTTTGGGAAAGTTAGTCAGGGGAGAAGAGAAAAGAAGAGGTATCTCTTGTTCAATATACCACTGTCCTGCCAAGCAAGGACAATGACACCATGACCATAAACATCTTAATTGCTCCCCAAGTACATATTACAGTGATGACCTGCATCCATACTCTCATAAGAATACAACTCTATATGGTTGTCTCTTGGGAAGCCATAGTTTTATTTTTCATAGATGTGTTGCTATAGCTACTCATCACAATTAATTAAGTTTTATGAAGTTGTGCAGTCTTACCCATTTGAGCTGTAAGTGAAAAAAACCCCCTTGATTCTGCTTTTAGTCTCCCTGCCCACTCCAAAAACTACACAGTTTTGTTCTCTGTCACATTCATTGCTATGAGAGAAGACATGTAGCTGTGGCTCATGGAATCCCTTTTCAAACAGAAAGGTATATAAGAAACTATGTACAACAAAGCCATTATTCTTCAAATACATAATAGCAGCTCACAACAGTAAGCCTAAATTTGCTTTGACTGTTAAATATTTTGCTCTCTCCCTGTGCTCCTGCAGTTCTCTAAGGTTTCCAGGCTACTGGAAGGACCCATAGGTCTGCAGTTTCAGTGATGGCCTTTTTCCCAACATGGCCTATTTAGGCAGAGTGGGGGTAGCTTGTCTCACAGCATCCTGAGGTGGCAGAGCAGTCAATGGTCTTGGTAACTCTGTCAATGATAAAACTTTTGTTTTTCTTGGGCAGGATAACTCCAGACATTAGGGATAGGAAATTCTCCTGTAGCGTTCTGCAAGGGGATAAAAAAATGTGCCATAACACAAGGTGTCTCAACTGAAACTGCAAAATCCTTGTGCTTCCTTCACTGGGAGGTGAAAAGACTTCCCACTGTCAAATAACATGTGTTTTGCTGCCAAACTTCTGTGGTTCCCTTGGACAATACAAGGCAGGAGGGAGAATGCAGGGCAGCATTTCATGCACTTTTCCACATTTAGCAGCCTTCAGGCACATGCACCAGCACCCTGTACATGGACACTAACAATGAGCAAGGTGGTTGCCGGGGTTACCACAACCTGTCAAAAAAAAAAAAAAGTGAAGGAGCCACACTGCCTAGCATAATTCCTGTCAAGTGCATTGCCTCGCATGCTGCCTTAAGCTGTGGTAGCAGAAAAGGCAAATCTTTGACAGGCATGCAAAAAAGAGAGCTGCATTGTAGCTTACGGCTTAGTGTAAGAGGCTACTGATCTGCAGACAGGAAAGACACCAAATAATACCCATCCCTACAAGTGAGATCACAGCTACTGGGTACCTAATGGAACTATATCAGCTAGAGAAATAATTCTATTAAAATAGTGCTAAACCACATACATAAAGGCCAGAAATCAATAGCTGGACAATTTAGCATTGCAATTTTTTTTTTTTTAACTTCATTTTTTTTCTTTCTTTTTTTTCTTGAGTAGTATTAAAATACCTTTCTTATTTTGTAAACCATAATTGTGCTTGCTATACTTTGGTTGCATTGCAAGGTTAATATAAAGATGTGCTCTAGACAGGCAGTCAAAAAGACAGTAAGCCTTCATAAAAAGAAGACTTTATCCATCATTGCCACTGCATCGCATAAGAGGAGGGGAAAGACATCTTAATTCTTTCAAGGCAACAACTCACTGATATTGTCTTCAGAAATTCAGGAATAAAGTGTCAAAAAAATCATCACCTACTAGCAGTTAATAAAATCTCCAACCGAATCCAAACTGCTGAATCACCAGTTACCTCTGTAAAGCACTGAATTAGACCAGTGAATCTAATTCTCTCCAGGGGCTCTAAGGGGACTTTGATGACCAGCTTGCAATCCTACAGAACTGTCATCTAAACCCAGGTGAGATGAATCCCACACTGAGACTTTAAAAGATGAGTGAAACCTAGTTTATAAGGTAATTTGATATCTGCCAGTCCATGACATCACACCTATTTCTTTAGCTTACAGAAAAATATAAGGTTTCTCTTCTAAACATAAATTTTTGTCTCAGGCAAAAGTTCAAATTTTTTTTTTTTTTTATTTTTTTCCAGGAATCAGAGGGGACAAAGGTAAGGATGGGTTAATAGCTCTGTATTTCCTTGGTACATCTTTCCTTCTTTAGAAATCTTGGACCATTTCTTCCTCCCTGTGCTATCCTAACCTGATAATACAGTTTTTTTTTTCACCTGTTTCTGGAACAGATGTAAATATTGTGTAACAGAAGGGAAAAGTTCCATTTACTCACTACAGACATCTGCTTAACTGACAGAAAAAAAACAGCAATATCTGATTTTTTACTTAAATTAATGAATTCCAAGAGTGACACTGAAATCTGCTTTTATTTCTAAGGCATCACAAAAGAACTTTCCCTCTCAGTACTAACTGATGATGCCTAACATAATATTTTTCTTTATTTTTCTCCAAGCAGCAGTTGGCATGATAGACGAACACAGGAGAAAGGAGAGAAAATGATGGTTTCAAGAAAGCTGATGAACAATAAAATCGCTCCATGCCTGCAGGAAAAGAAAGTCTATGAAGTTCCTTTTCTATTGTATGAATATTTACTGGCAGCAGATTCAGTGGCTTTATTTTATCTTTATTTTTCATTTTGAACTTGGAAATATTTGAATCTGGGAACGTGACTGAGAGACAGCATTGCACAAAACACAGAGGTATGCAGAACTTCCTGCATCTGAAACTCCCCAGAAATCTTTGTCAGAGGCCCCTGTCTGAGAAAAAAGCAGAAGAGATCATGTCCATACTATGTTAAAGGTCAAACTGGTCACAGACTGGTAGATTTTCAAAAGGGGTTGATATATGTCTTCCCTGCACGATAATGTGTGAGATAGCTTCCTGAGATGGTACAGCTAAGGCACTTCTGAAAGCCCAGCCAGTATCTCTGAACAGAGCTGTGCAGCACCGTCATATGTATGTATATAATTCTTTGGAGTGAGGTCACATGTGCCCAACATAGTTCAGCAGTATGTCATGCACCTTGAACCTAAAGGCTTTCAGTAGGAAACAGCTGCTCAGGTACCGTAGTTTAAATTTTTGTGGGTAGCAAGCAATGATGTCCTACAGCAGTACTTTGTGAACAATGGTCACTTGATCTTTTTGAAATAACACCTGTTGAGTATCTCATACAGTTATTTCTCTCACAGTTTTAGTTTACCACCTAAATATGACTACTCTTTTTTTTTTTTTTGTATTTCACCCCTTGTTTGCTTGTTTGTGTTAAAATGCTACCACTTTTTTCTGTTTTCTTGACCCACTTTCTGATACCCTCCTGAGCCCTTGAGTCATTCTTGAGATGCTTTGGCTTAGAGCATTATGAAGATAATTTATTGATATTTTGTTCCTTATGATGGTTTAAAAATGGCTGCCAGATTTCTTTTTGAAACTACACAAGCGATGGAGCCCTCTGTTTTGTTCTGCATTTGTACCATGTCCTGATCTCAGGATATTTAGGTGTTATCTCATAGCAAATATAACGCACTCTTCTCACTATGCTACCTACCATTTTACTACGAAGTAGCTACAGGAACAGACCAGTTAAAAAGCTGCTTCAACATGACAGAGGTATCTTGATGTAGCACATTTGGGATTAAAAGAAATATTAGAAATATATCAAAGAGAAAAAAAACACCATGGCATTGCTGGCAATATGAGATTTCAAGGCAATGTCTGTGCTAGTAAACTAATCATAGCCAAGGAACATCCCCACACATTGGCCTGTCACTGTCTCTGTTTCTAAGTGGTTGGATTGGTCCCTGATATGGTTTTGGCTTATCAGCTCATATGTTCTCAGACATGTCCCAGGGAACAAGTCAGGAACCATTCCCCATAGACAGGTTGGATGAAGCCATCAAGTTCTGGAGAGTGAGATCAATAGAATAAAACTGGGCCAGTCCCTGCCTCATCCTGATGCCAGAGATGTGCCTGAGGCACAGCTATTTACCAACAGGGACATAGTCAACGTGTGTGCTGGAGAAAGTCCTTGTTTTTTAACTTTCCTTACCGTGACCTGAATGAGGCGATGCCTCTTCCAGATGGTAGATATGGTGTTGTTTGGTACTCTTGACCAACAGTACTTAGGAGAAGAGAAGCTTCTAGTATGAACCAGTCCTGACAAATCTTGACAGGCAGCTTGTCTAGGTGGAGTCACAGAAAGGTTCAAGACATTATTAGGTTGTTTCTACTTTTGACACATAATGGCAGGAAATTATCAAATGTATGTCATGTCGCTACCTGCAGTTTAGGCTGATTGAAAGAAGTGTATATTTTCACCAAGAATTTTTTTTTTGTTTTCTGAAAGCAAGCTGGAATCTGGCTCTGTGGTGTTTTAAGAAAGGTATAAAACTTACCTACAAATGGCATTTTTCCCCTTTTCCTTTGTTCACAGATAGCAGGGAAGGTCTTCTAGCAAAAGAGAGATACCTTTAATATTTCATATAACATTAAAAAAAGCAGATGGATTCTCCCAACCAAAAAGTTGTTCCCAAACAGCACATTTTTTTTGTCTCAAAAGATTTCCATGTGATTATTTTGCTCAACTGTTTTCTGATCCTATTACTCACGTACCACACCTGAATTTGTTGACTGTTACAAAAGAGTGCAATAAAAGCTAAAGGTTTGGCACAGAATTTGATGAAGCTTTCTGCAGAGAGTCTGGGTGGAACTTTGGCTAACAGTAGGAGTTACTGCACTGTCTTCACCCTCTTAATACCATATTTCACACCCAACCAAGGAAATATATATTATATGGCAGATAGAAAGAATAACATATTTAAGACAGATAAGGAACTCAAGAGGAGGATGAAGGTCACTGCAGAGACCTTTAAAGTTCTTCTCTAAATAAGTAATCATGCACTTAAGAAATCTTGCTGGAAAATTAGCGTATTCTCTGTAAAAGAAAGACAAACCATGTCTGTTGAAAGATACACGTAAGTATGAATTTTCTCATTCACCCTCTTGTGATATATTGGTGTGTGGAGGAAATTGTCTCCTACTGTATTTTTGTTTAGCTTTTTAGTTGCTAGTATAGGCACTTGATTTTGTATTTTTTTAGATTCTTTGTGGGAATGACAAATTAACAAATTATAAAACCGGAAAAAGCTATTCACTGCAGTACAGTTCTAAAACTCTCAGGGGGAAATAAATAATTAAAACACCTTCTAGTAGTGAGGTTTTGAGAAATCCAGTGACAAAACCTATTCCATTTTTCGTACACTCTCTGAATGTTAGCAAAAACTCAACAGTATGGTGAAGTTTGATAAATGCAAAGATAAAAAGATAAGAGAGATTGTCCATGTTCTTAACTGACAACTCTGTTTCAGGCTCACTAGTCTAACCAGATTCTTCATGAAGATTTTGAAGATCTGTGTAAATTGGCTCCTGGATTTAAGGATTGTGATATATGCTGGCTGGTGCATGTCCACATCTTATTTAAGCAGCCTTGAAAGGCTGATTCTGAACAAACCATGAATTAGCCCTACCATTTACCTGTTTACTATATCACACAACCAGCCTTTTAACTCAGTGAATATTGACATGGTTTAATTTATTCAGTATACAAGAGAATCTAATGTTGCAAGTTCTCAATGTTAGTCTCTTAGGACCATTTCAGACATGACACCTTTTGACACTATAGAAAGAGGTGTGAAAAAACCTCCCTTTTAATGGAGGCACCAATTTTTATTCCTTTGCACAGAGTAAATGACTTAAGAGGACAAAGGATGGAAAAATTGAAAGGAGGATCAGAACGTGGGTGTCGGGTTTAAGCAGTTTCTTGGAAATATTTGCTCCTGTGATTGCTTCAGGAATGTGTGATCTACCCATGTGCATTAAAAAAAAAAAAAAAAAAAAAAAAAAAAAGAAGAAGCTATATTTACCAGAATAATTTTAGGAATATATGGCCTTTCTGAGACCCAAGAGCTATGGACCAATAATGTAATAAATCCCACACAGTGGGGAAAAAGGCCACCAACTCTTGAAAAACTGAGGTCTTCTTTTCACTGCAAGAACATTTAAAGACAATTTTCAAGTGATAGACAACAAGGGTGAAGTGTTTTTTGAAAGTGCCTGCAAATGTTTATTCATGGATCCCATGTACTCTCCACAGCTATGCAGGGAAAACAGCTTATAAATATGCAAATAGCACTGAACTCTACATTTGTATGTGAAATTACCTGATTGGCATTTCAAATCACTGTGTCTCAGGCAGTTATGAGAGTTGTTCAATTGCCTTTATTTGAAAATTCAGCCTTAAGGCATATTTTTGCTAAAAATAAGAGAATATCCCAGTGTCCTGTCAAATTTTGCTTTCTTCCAAAATTTTTTAGCAAAACCCTATATGCTACGTGATTGAGATTGTCCCTGTAGAAAGGTAATTGAGTTACAATTGTAAGGCATGTATTTCTTATGATGTAGGAGCCCTTTACAATGAAAGACATTAAACATAAGTGACAGCATAATCCAACCTTGGTTGCAATAAATTATTCATTTTTGCTTGAGTACCTAGATTCAAGCAATTGAAGAACTTTCCCTCTTCCTGCAGAAGTCTCTGCAGTTTCCCAGACTTCTTGGCAGTTTTTTGGTCTTAACTTTATAATAAGAAAGACCATTCGTTACTCAACAGAACGCAAAATTATCTTGCCAGTTCATGTCTTTGTCCTGTCAGTTTATGACATGCAAAGATTAGAGAACATTATATCTGGGATGGGGTTCATCTCACAGTGTCAGACATCTATGCTTAGGTGCCTATCCTCAGGAGATGACTTTGCTATATGAAGGTGCCCACACCGAGGTCTCTGGAACCATTTGAAACACCGTAGGGTATCAATGATGTGACACACTGCTGATAAATATGGCAACAGGCCAGTGGGAGGTCTGTTTTCTTCTGTAGAATCAGCTGGAGTCCAGGAAGGATACTTTATCCTAGGCAGGCAACTAAATCAAGTTTATCTATGGTAGAGTCAGTGAAATCCGTGAAGGGACTTAGCTGACCAAAGATAGTGCCTAACTTCTCTGAGTGAACAGTCATTTTTCTATATACTATGGCTATACTGATTAGATCTTCAGTGAACGTAATGGCAACGTAAGCATCCTCATGCACCTGTACGTAGGGAAAAGTAAGTTTCTTTCTCTGACAAATGAAACCCCCCCCAATGCCTTTTCAGAGACTCTCCAAAATGAAGCTGAAAAGCAGGCAAAGAAATACATATTAACAACCATCCACATAGGTGCTTTCCTTTTTTTTAGCTGTATTCCAGCTATCTGTCTTGTTGCTCACCAAACTTCAGCAGTCAAACACAAAAGATGAGATAAGCTTCAATTTCCTTGACACTGTGTATATATATATATACACCGATTCTCAGTTTTTCATAGAAATAAAGGATGACTTTTATCTTAGTGCTATTACATTACATTTGGCTACAGACCACCTGAAGCCTGATCCAAATATTATCCATGGCCCAAGTTCTTCATACCCAGCTTTTTCTTAAGAGTCATTGAAAGTCAATTAGAAAGAGTATTCAATCTACTCCTAGAGACACTGTCATGGAAATATCTCTTCTTCAGCCTAATAGCTCAGTGAATTATTACTGTTACTATTGTTAATAATTTTAGGCAAAATATTTTTATTCACAGATGTCAAAGTACAATAGGAAGGTAGCCAAGTTTTATCATGGAATGAGTCATTAAAAAAATATTTATGTCATGATTTTCACCTCTCTTTCTTCAGTTTATCAGTAAAGAAGTCTGCAAAATCCTGTAGCTTCTGTGTTATTTTATATCATTGTCACACTCAAATACACATACACAGCTTTTTTTTTTCCATTAATTATAGAAACTTCAATTATTGAGTCTGTGAGTCCAGGAACACTAAGCCTATTGTCTTGAAAGTCTTGCTCCAACAACTTGATCCTCAAAGATTAAACCACATGTCTTTGTGAGGATTTATATACATGCAGAAATCTTGTGGCAGCAGTTGTACTTTCTGAACTTTTCATTCATACTGTGTTGTATGAAAAATATTTCTTGTAAGTTGTCAGGGGGCATTTTGCCTTTTAAGAGAAGCTCTTGACCAAGCTTTTTACTTACAGGTCTTGAGCAGAAAGAACATGAAGTCACTCAAAGCACAACCATGCTAGGAATTATTTAATAAACAGTTTTCATTTAGTAGACATTGATTAGGAAATAGAGAAGCTGACGGCAGATAGTTGTCTCTGAGATGCCAAACAGCAGTCAGTAATTGCTGTCAAAATAAAACTGAATATAGACCTATGTGAACCAAAAATATTCTTAAGCTTTCCTTGCTACCTACCTAGCAATAGATCTTCTATTGTGTAATATTCACTAGAGATCAACATTAAGCTGCAGTCTGCTCACGAGCTAATTCAAGCAGCACAAGTCCCTCTTAGGAGGTCACAGAAGTGCCACGATTACATCTATCGATGCTTCCTACACTCCAGTGTCAATCCAACTACCTTTAGCTGCTCTTGGACTGGAGATTATTGTTCCTTTTTTACATGCTTCATTTACTTAAGTAGGATGATGTAATTTTAAGAGTTATCTGTTAATCAGGTTGAAGAATACAATGTAATTCAGCACAATTGTATCAGCCTATGGTGTTTACCTATATGTCTTTTTTTATTAATATGTTGCTCGTGTTGTTGGTATAGTTCAGGTTTGCTTCCCGATGTTACTAAAAAATGTCTTTTGTGATTCGTTCTTGTAAAACTACAAAATTTGTCTCTTCTGGGACATGTGTCTTCTGCTCAGTTCTCTGCAAGCTTTTCACGTGTTGCAGACTGTATATCGTCTTCAGACATTTAAACATGGTTTTGTATTTTAAGCTGGAATATGATGCAAACTACCTTCTGAGAACTAACAATGGGGTAATTTGCATGGTCTTATTTGTGCTGTCTACATATGGGGGAGATTTTTCTGCTAGTGAATCCCAAGTTAGGGCCAGTGTTTTGCTGCAGCATGAGTGAAGATAGTACTACAACAGTGTAATTGTTGCAGAAGATAATATCATGCTTGGAACTCCAAGCATTTCAAAGGAAAGATTTCCAGATATTTCATAATATTCTATTACCTTGGAGGGTAACCAAATTGAGTATTTAGCAGACGAAGGGATAGGCCTCGCTCTCATAATAGTCCATCATTATTTTAAAAAGGTGCTATATTTGTTAAAGAAGTCTTCATAGAAATATGTAAATATTGAATCAATCAATGTGTGTATTCATATAAGAAATGCACAAAATGCCATTGTTACATAGGGATGAAAAGTGAGAATTTGGCTCTAAGAGAGATTAGTTAGTACACTATTGTAACAAGACAGGTTAACTTTGCACCATCACAGTGTATTGTTAAAGTCCTTATTGAAAGAATTATTCACTTGTCTGATATTCTTGTTCATCTTTCTGCTGCACTTATCTTTGTCACAAGAACAAGACATCTGAATTTCAGTGCCTGACATGAGCTTATGAGATATCACAGCATAACTAAGCTGTGCTGCTTTCACCTTTTCAAACTTCAGTAATTTGACTGGCTGAGGCTGTGGTTCTTTCTGGCATCTGCCAATGCTGCAAGAAGACAGGCGACCAGTCAATCGAAGTCTAAAATAAGTAGAAGGTCAGAGGAGTCAATACACTGCTGTCCTTCGCAGGCTGTGTGGTTCTAAAAACCCATTCATGTGACACAAAAGGGAGAACATAACTGCGCGCTTCATTGACACATCACAGAACAAAACAGAAATAGGAAACAGCACCAGCTTAGCCATTTACATTTTACATTTACCTTGGGAATATTATGATATTCCAGATATTCCCAGATGTTCTGAAACTCTTAAATCATCTCATACAGAGAACTTATAAGACCAGGCTCCTCAGCAGGCTTAACTTCCATCAGTTGGAAGCCTCTGGGTGCAAAAACACATTGTCACTATTGACGAGGAAAAATAAAAACAATAGGCTTAAGCACAAAGACTTTTTTGGTGCCAAGGCCAAACTTCACACCCTTTTTGCTACCTTCTCCCATCCCTACTTGGTTGTAAACTCTAAGTATTTGAAATCATCCATAGGAAATCAAGAGCAGCTGCCAGTGCCAGGAAGAGGTGTCTCCCTCCTTCTACGAAGTCCGTGCTTCTGCATTCCCTTCTCCATTCCCACACAATAACAAGGAGCAAGTTGGCAGCCAGTTGCTGCTTGTGTGTTGCCCCAGATACAGATTACATCCACTGCCCACTTCAGTGTGATAGGCATCATGAAACACTTGATGAGCCAGCTGAGCTGTGGAGAACAGTGAACCAGAAAAGAAGCAGAGGAGAGGGGAAGTAACACCACAACATAATAGAAGAAAACACTAGAGAGGAAATAGAGTGCGGAAAGTCACCTCAGAGTGTGTCATGTGCCTACCGAACCTCCTCCGAAGGCAATGCGGCACTTGGTGAGGCTTAGGCATAGGCTGCCCATCTCCAGGTCAAGGCAGATATCTGCAAAGCTGTATCTAAATTAGTGGAAACTTCAGGGGGAGGTAAGTATGTCAACAGAGTGACAAAGGAAGGAAAAATGTGAAAAATTAAAAATAGAGATGAATTTTTAGGCATTAAAAATGTTAATATTTTTTATTGTACAGATTGCACATAGTGGCTGTAGTCAAGACTGTTTTTCTTGAGCTAGGTCCCATGTAAATCCATTAAGAGTTCAATTGTACCCTAAAAAGATATTTATTAAAAGTCAAAGTACATGGAAACAGAGTGCTATAAAGAAATTGAATAATTTTTCAAAAGTTTCAGAGGAAGTTTGTTAGAAAGCCAAGAAAATATCCAATACTCAATGAAATATCCATAATACTTTTCTTCAGAAGTATAGCACTTGATGGTTAATAAGGCTTGAATGTTTGGACAGCTGTCATTCATGCTTCATTATGTTCTGTGACTATGCAAGTCTGTAGTGTACTGATGCTGGCTGTTGCTGTTTCACTGATGTAAAAGTTAGTGCCTACTAGTTGTTTAGGGTTGTACAATAAGGCATCCAGTAAGAAGGAAAAAGTGTAAAAAGAAAGAGACCATAATTCAGTAAAGATACCTGAAAAAAAAAAATCTGTTAAACTTCACAGAAATGTAGCGGAAACTTCCACTTTTGAGGAATTTGCAAAAATATTGAAGGACACAGTAAATAAAAAAGTTAACAGAGGCTGCTGCAACTGACAAGGAGAACAAAGTCTGGTGTCACCCCCATCAGCCAAATTATTTTGCACTGTTGTCTGCAGACTAGCGAAGTTTATACATTTTTGTGTTTGCACGATGTTGTACTTTCTGTTGATTCAAAACCTTAAACGTTTGTATTAAGTGTTCCTCGGGCTCAGCCAGTGCTGGGTGTTTCTGCCAGTTATGGCAAAAGTGGATGTTCAGATAGGATGTGGAAAGGCAAAGGGTAATACAGAACTTCAGAGTTGTCTGAACAGAAATTTCTATGCATGGAAGCAGACTGAAGAAGGATTTGGAGAATATTCTGGGAAATGCTGTCACAGGGTGAAATAGGGACTTGCTGATGACAGGGACAAGTTTGAAGACAATTCAGCAGAAGTGACCAAAGCATTTTTGGAGTGTCAGAGCTGTGAAGATCACCCTTGATGTGACGACAGAAGACGAGCCTGGAGAAAGAGTCAGAGCCAATACAATATCCTAATAGTTATCTCAGCAACGTGTCTTTACCAGCACAAGGACCGTAAGTGTCTCCTCAGTAAATTCTGAGCATTTGCACCGGCCTGACTTCATTTCCAAGGGGTAAGTCTCTTCAGGAAAGGTCATCAACTTTGCTACTGGGAAAGAATACTTTTTTGCAGCTGTTGGAAGGAGAGAATTTTCTCTATGAAAAAGGGAGCCTGCCCACATAAGAGGAAGCTAGCAGACTCTGTGAAAAGTGCACCAAAGGAAGTCCTATCAGTCTAAAGACTAGGTAAATCAAAATAAGAGGCAGTAAGGATTACCTTCTACACATAGAGAAGGAGGAATTACTTCAGGGTGTTATACAAATTATAAATGATTGCTATAAATAATCTTTCCACGGTGGAGTCATGGCAGCATTAGTTTCTCTGCTCTCAGTCTATTATATATTTAATTGTAAGCTCATGTTCAGGCTCTCTTCAGATGGCAAAGCACCTGCTACTTGACTACATGATAAATGAAGCACCATCATCTTGAAACAAGGTGGGCCCATTTGATGAGATTTGCTGGGCAAATGCAATGAGCCCTTCATTGCAAGTTCTCCTGATGTTTACTTTTCATTAGTTACCCTTACTCAGCTGCATGAACCTGAAATTTAAATTTGTAAGGTGGCAGCATTTAAATAAGTATCGGTATGGTTGCTTCTCTTCAGACTTGCGCACAAAAGCACATACAAGTGCAGTTAGAGAAAATCTGTTTGTGTTGGGTGAGGGAGAGGCATCGCATTGCTGAGCTTACCCTGGGCTTTGGCGGTACTTTTTTGCGGAATTTGAGACTTTCATAATCTGCATGGTGGATCTGTGGGATATACTGTTGAATTATTCAGGAGCTTATTGGATCTTGTCTTGGCTTTTGCCGTAAACAGCTTATTTTAATGTGGGTAAACATGAGACTTCCACTGTAATGTACATATTTTTACATGGATAGCCATAACATTCATTTATATGAGACTGAAGAAAAATTAGGAAATATTAGGAGTATAATTTCAAACTTGGAAACACAACCCTTAAATAGACCTAAGAAGTAACTTTTCATGCAGTCATACTACTATATACTTAGTAGCCACTGTCATAACAGGTACAGGGAAGTAAGTAAATCATTGCTTTGTTTTACAATGACAATTTTCTTCTATTTCATTATAGATGTCATGATATTTTCCATTTTGAAACTGCTGTGCTGGCCAGTCTTTCCAAAGAGTAAAGCTGAAGTAATGACTCCAAGGTTACCCACACTGTTGACAGAATGGTGTGATTCTGGTTCTCACAATATTGCTGAGCAACTACTCACTAGAGGGATAACCCCTATTTCTATAATTATAGATAAAAATTATATTGGAAGGGACCTCTGGAGATCATTTAGACAAATATCCTGCTCAAAGGATGCCTAAATTTGAATTTAGGTGAGGTTGTTTAAAAACTGCAGGTGGACATTCCAGAGTGAGGGAATGACCAGATTTTCACTTACGTCATTCATACCTCTGGTAACTTACATCTCTTCAAAAATACTGCTCCTTGGAGATAAGTGCCAAAATAACTCGTGTATGTTAATCAACACAAAATCAGAGGAACAAGCTAGGGATATCAGAGGTAGATAGATGTCAAAAAGTCCTGAGGAAGAAAATGCAGGTGAGCACAGGGGCAGGCAGAACAAATGCAGAAACTGCTGGTGCTGCCTGTTTAGTCTATATAAAACATGGCTGTGGTCAAGAACACCTCTCACCTCAGTTTGCGTCCCCAGCTCCTGTCCCATTTCCTCTTTTCAAGTGCGTTTCTGCAGCATAGTGACTCTGGGAGTTGCTGAGGCAGATTTGGATCCCTGCTGCAGAAGAAATAAAAAAGGCATGTGTACACTGTGATCCAAACAGCTGTCATGGGAAGGGTTGGGATCTGCCAGCACAGGGATCGGCTCCCACCATTGGGACTCCTGGAGAGAGAAGGGGTGAGAGCAGCAGCAAAGCAGCGGTGTAGTTATCCACAAAGCCTGTCCAGTGTATGGAGCTGGGAACCGTGACCATGAGGGGTATCATCACTGGCATTAGAGGAGTACAAGCTTTAAAGAAAACCCTTAAAGGATCTTCTTGAAGAAAATAGTTGTTTTGAAGCTGAGGGTGAAAGAACTGATATAGTATTTCATACAGGAGTCACATAGGAGTGCACATGGGAGGGAAGAATTATTCTCCGTTGGTTTAGCAAATCCTGCAGAGCTGACCCTAAATGAACTTCTGAGTGCTTCCATGTTTGACCATCACTTGATCACTCTGTATAAATAATCTTATTTAAATTTATAAAAGGCAGCAAATTCAAAGACTGAAACTCCATCCTTAACATCCATCTCCTGCTGAGCGTTTTTATTTCCTCCCACGTGGTACTTTGGATCAAAACACTTTGGAAAAGATGAGCAATAATATCTGGGCATGATGATAAAGAAAGAGACGCCTGTTCCCAAACTGACAATCAGGACTGTGTGTTTTTGTTCAAACAAAAGACATATTGGCTACTGTGAGAATCAAGAAGGCTCTTAATGGTCTGCAGGGGCTTTTGAAGAGTGTATAAACATGAAAAAAGGCAGTGACTTTGTTTAGTGAGCTAGAAATAATTCAATGGTACAGATGAATCATGTTACTTTGGCTGTAAGAGGAACAGAGAGGGTCTTACTAAGGAAGAATGCAATCAGAAGTCTTCTGCACTGAATTTTACTAAGCTGAATTAATAACATTATTTTGAAACAGGTAGAACACAAGTTCATATGCCACTTTTGCCATTATGCTCTTACTCCTAGAAAACCCCACAGTAGTGTTTGCTTATAAATTTGGAAAATTTAGAGCTCAGTTAGGCAGTGTTCAGTAATTTTATCCTCAAGGCAATGATTTTTACCACAAAAAGATGCCTCGTAAATATTAGATAACACTTATGCAAGTATGTAATTTTAATATTTCACTTAGTATAACAAACACTATTTTCTTTTCTTATTTCTGTTCTTGTAAAGGCAATGACTGTTTCCAGTCCTCTCCTTTTTCAATATTTACATAAAAAACTAGTGTATTACCACTTCTACAGGAAGTAGGAGGTGATGTATATGAGTTAATAATACGATTCTCTGAGATGTGCCAGTGCCTGTAATATTCAGCTGACCCTCATGATGAAATAATTTCACATAACTTTATCCATTTAAATGTTGGTTGGTTGTGTATTCTCCCTCTGGCATCACTGGATAAACACAGACAATTCCAGGAGACAATCTAAATTAATCTAGTCCGTTGTAGATATTTATCTTACAAAATTATTGTCTGCAGCAGTACCTCTGAGAATAGAGGGATTCAATATTTCAGCCTTTCAGACATCTAAATTTAGGTGAGGTGAATCCCTCATTAGGGCCTAATATATCTTTTAGGTTTCTTTTTCTATATACTTTCCTATTTTATTCCTCAAATTTTCCATTTATAATAATTTCAAGTGTAAGAAACCGCGGATCCATGATAGCAGTTTTTTACAGGCATAGTCCTGATAGTCGAATGTATCTGTACTCTCCTTTCAAGAGTTACATACTTCATACCATAATCTGCAAGGGATGTGGGAGCGGCAGCCACACAAAAGGTGGAAGCGGCAGCATCAGACCCTGCCACTGAAAATGTTTACATGAGTAAAGAATACATTTTAGTATGCACTAACTCTTTAACATTTGTCTTGCAGGAGTTCGTTCTTTATTTTTTCCTTACCTTTACATGTATTTTTTCAGTGCTATTTCAGTCCTTGCACACTCCACTAAGGCAGAGGTGTACCGCTTCTCCTGCTGCTGCTGCTGTGATATTGTTGAGCAGCTGTGAACACTTGCACACCACTTTCTCTGCCTGACAGCAGGGTCAGTGCTAGCTGTTGCCAGCTCATCTATCTTGTTGCCTTGTTCTTGCACAACAATGGGGGTTTCATACTATTTTATTTTTTCCTGACCCTGATTATTTATCACGAAGGTGGAAATAATGGCCCTAATGGCTAGCAAGTCCCTCCCCTGCTTCCCCCCTGCATGCTCAATGTGACTCTTTCATTCTTGTGACCACACAGACACAAAAATGTCCCAACGGCAAGGAACTGTCCACTCCTAGGCTCACTTGATTTTGATTCTCTCCTTTTTCTTCTTCCACCCTTGCCTCAGAGGAGGAAAATTACAAAGAAAAAAGCAGCAACCAAGTCCAGTGAGTTTCCATTGTCCAGGATGTTCTTGAACCAGGCAATTCCCCTCCCCCACCCCTTATTATTCACTTCATTTGGATGATTAAATAAAACAGAAAAGGTTATTTTGTTGGAAAAGAGCCTTTATTAATTGTATAAAGGCTGTCACTGTTCCGTTTTGGCTTAGGCTTCTCTCTGGCTCCCAGTATTTAGCTGCAATTCCTCTTTCACTGAATTTCTAGCTTCAGGCACCTCTCTAGTCCCCTGGATCTGTATCTTTTTTGCTTTTCAAAAGTGATCACGACATTGCTGAATGTGCAGCCATTCCCCTGGCTGTGAAGCTTTCACAGTTGTTTTGATATTGCCAGCTTGATGAAGACTGCTTTCTGTTGTTTCCCCTCTTGCCTGATGCGGCAGTGGGAGGTGCTGGGGGCTGGGGGAGCTCGGAGGCAGCACACCTCACACCAGTACTTCCTTCATGAGACGAGGCATGGTCCTGCTCCAGGGAAATGGATTTCATTGTCTAAGAGAAGTGAGAGATCATATGAATTGATTGGCTGACCACCACTGTCTCCTTGTTTCTTGCATGGCTCTGTTGGTTTGCAACTGTCCATGCCTACTCCCTTAGCTTTGTTGAGCAGGGACGGTCTTTGTGTGCACACAATCATTGATTAAATCCTGAGCTCTCAAAAGCAAACTCATTAGTGAATGTAAACACATTAAGTGAGAAGCGATTTTATTTTGAAATTTTTAAAGTGCAAAATATCAAAATGAAATATTTTAGATAGTTGCATAGCGCTTTCACTCTTTTAAAGCAGAACAGAACTCACAGGGAAAAGAACCTGATGTTTCCTAGTTTCCCAAAGCTTTTGAAATTACATTTTGGAAAAGAAAAATTGTTCCGGCTCTTTTGTTCCACTCAAATGGTAATGATGCCATTAGAAATTAATAACAAAAATAGTTTTCAGAGGTATTTTAATAAAAATAGAAATACTTCCTGTGTTGGATGTTGGCTGCTATTTTCTAGCTCACTAGATTATTTGCAATTTAAAGTCATAGATTATTTAAGAGATAGGTAGCACAGAAAAAAAACCCCATACACTTTCATCCCCAAAATTTTAATGCAGGAAGCAGATACAGAGATGGCACATCAGAAGCCTCAAGAACATGGATAAATATATTGTGTGATTGTTTCAGGATACTCATTTTGGTTGCTTTTTTTGTGTGCTAGTTTTAGGGTGAAGGAAAGCTACATCATCTTGACCACACTGAAAAACATCCTCCTTGATTAGAGTAGAATGATGGGTTGCTCCTAAGAAGTGCAAGGTGTAAGGAAGAATACTGCTACTGTTGGGTTTTTCTGTTGCTTTCCAGCATAATCCAGCATAATCCAACATTTCCAGCATTTTGTTCAGTATATAATGCCCCTTTTACAAAATATGTTGATATGTGACGTCCTTTTGACATACTGAATTTTGAAAATATTAATATTGACGTTTATGGGTTAACTAGTACATGTAATGCTACATAGACACTGCCTTATTATATTAATGAAGTCAAAGACCTTTCCACAGCTTTCTCAAGTGGTTGATGTATTGCCTCTGGCCATGGAGATATTTGCAGTGCCAACATGCAACCTATAGATGGATCAATCAAGCACGCTAATATATAGTGTTCCCATACAGAGTAGTGGCACTTGGCCTGAGAAAAAATAGGTTTTGATGATGTTGTACATTTGACACATTATGAACTTGCTTACAATGTCCAGCCAGAGAGGAACATCTGCTTGCCTGCTGTGTGGCATCGCCTCTCTGCTGGGACGGGGCTGAGGGCATTTGAAGATTTGGCATGACCTGAGAAGACAGAGAGAAGGGAACAGCCCCACCATGCCTCTGTTCAATCCCTTTGCTGCTACCGGAGTGGAGGGCAAGGGTGTATGGCAAAGGAGCAGAGCCTAGGGGAACCACAAAGCTCTTTTGGTTTTGGAAGTAGTGATGAACAGAAACATGGTCCTCAATTTTTGGTTACTGTAACTACAGCAGATCTGTTCTGAGGATGAATCTGAGCAAGTTTAGTTAACTGATGTCTTGCTATGGTTTTCTGTTTTAATTTTGATGTTAACTGGAAAGGGAAAAAATTTAAATGTTCTCCAAATCTTTTGACAATGAAAAAAAGCAAGTGATGAAAATCTCATTTTTATCTTGCACAGAACTTCCAACCCTGAAGATTTAAATATTCATTTCACAAATAAAATTACATTGAAATAAAATTCCAAACACCCTATTTAAAATATTTCAATCTAGTTTTCTGACAGCAAGTTAGGGAGAATGAATACAGATTTCAATTAATTCAAATGTGTCATTTTGAAAACATTTTTTTAACTAATACATTTTGGTTTCTGTATTGGAAGCTCAGTTAATTGGGCAACAAAAAATTGTGGTGTAATGACTCTCAGACTGGATTTTTTTCTGTTAACTAAATTTATATTATAAGATTACTCAGATAAATTCAACATAGCCAGAGACGAACTATTCTTTAGGGCAACGAAGCTGGTGAAGGGTCTAGACAACCAGTCCTATCAGGAACGGCTGAGGGAACTGGAGTTGCTTAGCCTGGAGAAAAGGAGGCTGAGGGGAGACCTTATTGCTCTCTACAACTACCTGAAAGGAGGTCGTAGTGAGGTGGGTGTCAGTCTCTTCTCCCAAGTAACAAGCCATAGGACAAAAAAAAATGACCCCAAGTTGCACCAGGGGAGGTTTAGTTTGGTTATTAGGAAATATTTCTTCACTGAAAGGGTTTTCAAGCATTGGAACAGGCTCCCAGGGAAGTGGTTGAGTCACCAGCCCTGGAGATATTTAAAAGACATGTAGATGTGGCACTTAGGGACATGATTTAGTGGTGGACTTGGTTAGGTTAATGGTTTGAGTCAATGATCTTAAAGGTCTTTTCCAACCTAAGCAATTCTATGATTCGATGATTCTTAGTTCGCTTAGTTTGGTAAGACTTGATGTTTGCTTCTGATGTTTTAAATTTTATTTTAATTAGACACTTATAGTCTGAGTAAATAAAAGTGGCTACTCAAAGGTGTTTACTTTCAACCTCCCAATAGCTGGGGTTTGAAATTTTGTCTTTTTTTCCCCTACAGTTTTCATAGTTTTCACAGCCTATGAATTTGAGTTGTAGGGCAATGTCAGGCTTTATTTATAAAGGACATGACAGAGATTAATAAAATGCTGGACAAGCTACAACTGATAAGAATTTTGAAAGCTTCACTGTAAAATTAAATGAAGTAGAGATAAAAATTGAAGACATGGAGATAACAATTGATGGACAGAGTCTATTCCAACTGAGAATACCAAAGAAGACTGTAGAATGCTGTGAAATTGAATTGATCATCTGGAAAATAAGGTTAGAGTAAGAAATATCAGGTATGAGGGCTGGAGAAGCTGAGCCAGTCTTTTTGAGAAGATTAGGAGGCCCAGAAAGTGGATATCTTTCAGCTTTCTGAATGTATGCCATACATTGCCTCTCATAGCTCTAGTGTCATCAATTAGACAAGACACTCACATGGTATTTGTACAGTGGACCTCTTTTGGCCTCCAGTAGAGAAACCAAGCATTGAAATGCACATAGGAAGCAAAAATAAAAAATGATCTAGTTTTAAGCAATTCAAAATAGTGAAATTAGAAATTAATTAAGGCCTAATGGCTTAACCAGAATTGAGGCAACAGAGCTCTAACGGAGCATTTAATGCCGTATTGTCAGGAAAAGCCCTTACCTGGTTCTAAGAAAGCCAGAATAAGAATAATTCCCTACCTTACACTTTTCTATGCTGTGGCAAAGTTTAACTTGTTAAGGTTAACTTGCTGAGGCCTTAGGTTCGTGGGTTTTTTCTGCCTCCAGACATGTGGAGGATACAGATAAGAAGATGAGCTGTATATATGGACTGTGAAAAATGGCTTTGATTCAGCCTCTGAAGGGTTTATTTTCAATAATGTAGATGGTCATTGCCTCTCCTCTTAATTCTTAACCACTACTGCCACAGAGCTCATTTAGCTGAATTTATATGATGTGATAAGTTAGTATTACATTTATTATCACAATTATGATGTCTGATTAATCTTGCTTATTCTGGAAAGTCATGCAAATTTCTTACTGGAGGGCGTACTTTCAAGTTTTAATATTCACTAACGCAGCTGACCCAAAGATTGAAAATAATTAATCTGGACTAAAGGTTTTTGTGTCAGATTAAAGACAGGTATGCTGGGACAGTTTCAATATCCAGTGTTGACTGAGGCGGAATTAAGATAGATGTGATACGAAGTCAGAGGGCATGGTGATTGCTAGAGCTGTACTCATCAATCCAGTGTCATCCAATGAGGTATTAAACCCTTTACTTTCAAATTTGTCTGAAATGATATAGCATTTTTTTTTAGTCTATGCCCAGGCTTACTTAGGCACCCTTGCAGATGTCATTTGTTCTGGCCATGCATAGGATCTCCAGACAAAAATCTGCTGATATGAGCTCAGTGCAGGATTTGACTAAATACAAATCAGTAACATAAGTGAGGAGATTTTGTCTAGCTGATCATAAAGGCCCTCTGGCCATCCCAACCTATTAAAATAATTATTATTTTATCAACATGATTGGATGTTGGTATTTCTGTGTTTTGCCATTTGGTGCTTTGCATAAATTCTGATTAACATGTGTGTTTGTATGAGAACAGAGAAAGTATCTTCCACTTCCATCTGTATTGTGCGTGAAGTGGAGAATTCCTAACTCTGCAGACTAATTTTGATTTTATTTTCACTGACAGGAGGGGTTAAAAAAAAGAGAGAAAACCAAAGTTTTAGTGTGCACTTACAGAGCACTGGAGCATTTTCCAGTAGAATTAGCATTGCTTGTAATATAAAACACAAGCTATTTACTAAACCTGATTTTTGCATCGCATTTTAGTAACCTTATCCATTTTGACAACACTAACTTCTGAACTTCTGGTATGCATACTCTGAGCCTATATGTAGACTCTCCTGGTTGAAATTTACTCGGAAAAAAACAAACTGTACCAAATTTGACCAGAAAGAAGGAACTAGGACAGAATTGCTCAATAGCCGTGTGTTTGTGGCCTCCTTATGAGTGCATTGCTTGCTAACAAGCCTATTGAGCTACCAGAGGGGACAAAAAATGATAAATAGCAATAAGAAGAAAAGTAAAACCACAGACTAATTGCGAAAAGATCTTGGCATGATTTCTTTGTTAGCATGTTTGTATGAGGAGTGAGTTACCTGAGGATTGCTACATGTTGTTTTATGTTACTCTGCTTCTACTCTGTGTGTTTTGAATGTATTTCGCTCCTTTTTGTAGGAATCTCTTGGAAAACAGAAAGATACTGCTCATCGTCATGTTGATATTTAATTTTTTGATGGGAATTGTTTGATAGTACCTACTACTCTGATTAGTTTTGATTTGTTTCCTCTGGTATTTACTTGTGAAAAATAGAGTTCTTACACTCAAATTGTTAACTTATGAGATTTGCTCAAGTTACAAAATACTCCAGTACCAAAACAGGAAAACATTTGAAACTTTTGTGTCCCAGAGAATGGTTTCTATGTTTTTTATGCTCCCCATTTTAAAGTGTCAGCTTATACAGGCTTACTAAATTATTTTAGTGGTGGTTTTATCTCTATTTGTTTTCCGTAGCTGTTAAAGATCGAAAATGTCTCCAGGCAATTAGCTTATGGGCTAAGAAATTTGGATTGATTGTGGTAATAGATTTCAAGATCCTCACTCAAATAACTCCCTGTTCCTGCTACACAGAAATATGATTCGATTTTCTGAGGGTATAGCTGTAGATCTCACACACAGAAGTATCTAATTTGGTTACTCCTTAAGTAAGACTTTCTGGAAAGGCAAGATACTTTGCTTCAGCAAACAGGGGGGATAACTTTGTTTGCCAAGATAGGAGGTAGAGAATAGTTCAAGAACTGCTTGTCAGCCTGGGTTCTTGAATGCCTCTTGAACTTTTGGATTTCACTGACATTTACAAATGCTAATAAGAAAAACTCATCTAAAATATGTATGTGCAGTATTTTGTGAATATTCTACATAGCAACAGGGCTGAAATATATCTTGCAAATTTAAACTGGGGTTAGAGATCTGTCATTTTTTAAAAATACAGTCATTTTAACCTTGATTCACAAAGCTTGCATGCCTACTTTTGGATGAAATATGACACAGAAATGCAGAGCATTCAGTGCCACTTATTCTCCTGAAATCATGAAGCACTGGGATTTTCAAAATTCTTCAAGGCCAATTTGTAGGCAGTGGAAGCATGAATGCCAGTTCAGACAGCCACCCCATGCTCTCCTGCCTGAACTTCTAAACCTTTGTCAATTTAGCTATTGCTAGCTTAAACGAGTCACAGTTCATCAGTCTTCAAGGCTGATAGAAGTTGAAGTCACCATTTCATGGAAAGAATGGGCACTATGAAAAGAGAATAGATGTATCAAACTCACTGGACATCACATATATTCTTAGTATTCACTATTACACATCTCTCCCTCAATAGCCAAAGAGAAAGAGCTAATAAAATTAGCACAAAGTTGTAGAACAAAATTATAATGCACTAGATTAGTTCATAACAGTCCACTTACCTTCAGATTTTATTGTAAGATGGCAGCATTTTATCAGAATGCTTTTAATGGAATGCTGGAATTCTATGCTGTGAACTGTGAAATGTTTGTTTTAAATATTTATTGCTCTATTGGAAAAAAAATGTTGGTAAATGTGTTTTAGATATTGTCAGTTCAAATAATCAGCTCTGCCTCTTTATCAAGGAACATTTTTGCAAAAGTGAAAAAAATCTACTGTGCAGCTGCCAGGATGCTGAACATGGCACTTGTGTGGGGTGGAAGCCTGTGGTGGCACTCATGCACCGTGTCATTCCTAGCTCCTTAATTCATTGTGATTTGCTGCCGTGAAGGATTCGCCACAGCATTTTCTGAATGAGAAAGCACACAGTATTATGGGGTCACATTCTACCCCTTGTTTTATTTGTGTCAGCACTTCACTCGCGTGAGGGGAAGACAGTATTAGAACCATGACATACCTTGCATTGTGCCAGGGTTTATGCAAAATCTTTGATTCATATTCAGTTTTTAATGAGAGAGCCTTTGCCAATAATGTTGTCTTTTCAAAAAATTCATATCCTTTGCAGTGACTTTAGTAAGACTCCAGGGTTTGAGGTCTTCACTGTGGCACCAGTGATGACCCTGCTCCTATCTCTGAGGGGGAGTCGTGGGCTGTGAGGAGACACCATGTACAGGAGGAGATGCACTTTGTGGTTACTGCTTTTGTGTAGGAAACCCTGCTGCCACAGTGCATATCCTTTACTCATACACTGGGCCTGTGGACTGGGAAGGAGCGTCGTTAGACATCGGTATGTCCTGACAAACTCCACTAATGTAATGGCCTTTGGGTAAGACAGTGCAGGCTGCCACCTCTGAGGCTGTGCCTCTGGCCAAACTGCTGTGGTTGCTTCTCAGTTGAAAAGCTAGGAGAAAGCCACATTTATTCCTCACCAGCAGTCACACCAGACTGAAACATTGGTGCCCTTCTTGTGCCAGTTATCCTGGATGTAGTTTCCCTTCAGCTTACTGAAGCCACAAGTTGTTCTTCTGTTTGGGATGTAATAAATACACAAGGCAAGCAAATCCTAAACATTAGCTATGTATGAGGTGTTCATAGTTATTTAGTGCATTTTTTTTTGATAGCAGAGTATTTGTGATATCCTTCTTTTAATCTACTTGGGTTAGGAGCTATAATGACTATAGGTAAAAAGTGTAAAGTAAAAGACCTACAGTTAAAAAGCAGCGAGTGATCTAGACCTTGAGTGAGTGACTGTAGTGTATATCTAGTTCTTTCCACAGACTCTATGAGAAGATTAAAGTCCTAATGTGCATGCTTCACTTAAGCATTTAAAGTAATGTAAAGCAAGTACTCTGGTGTAACTTTGTTTAGCACTGTGTGAATGTCTCTCTATTCTCTCAGTAGTCATACCCTGATCCTTTCTAAAATACTATTTCTTCATAGAATGCAATGTATAGAATCAGTCACTGCATACACAGAAGTGACTTGATTGTACAAGAACTTCAAAATTAAGGGAACAAAAAAGTGATATTCAGGGGACAAAGTGATTACTCTACTAGAGAAATACTCTACATCTTTCACCCATTAGTAGTAGGACAAATCTGTGGTGTATCTGTGCAAAGTTCAAAAAGAAATCTTGATGACCCTATGGCTTAATCTTCTTGAAAATTTCTTCACTTCTTTTATCACAAACATGCTTTTCTGACTGAAGTAAGAAATCCACCTGCTCAGGCTTCCTGTCAATCACTTACCAATATCCAGTCCTTCACAGAAAGGTACAATATATTTTTAGTGGACCATTACATACTGTTGTGCCCATGGAATGATTTTCCTCTCAATTCAATTACATACTGTCTTATATTTTCATGCAATCCTGAGCTTTCGTTGTTGTTGATGATATTAAGGTAGAATATTCTAAAAAACCTGTTAATTTCTTTTTACTAACAGAAGACACCTGCAAGTTGAGAAAACATGAGAACGTGGGATTTTTTAAAATTAGTGTCTTCTTTTGAGGAATAGGAGAATTTTAGATGTGAAGTAGAATGCATCTCTTCCCTTAAGTCTGCTAGGACTTTCTCAAAAAGTTGATAGAAAAGCCTTTCCACATGCAAATCTCAAACCAGTGTGATTCATAGACGAAGTTAGCAACTGTCATAGCTCATGTTTCTGCTGTTCCATTCAAGAACTTTCTGTTGAAAAATCATGTTCTGTATGCAATTGAAACAGAACTGCGCAACCAGCAGAACTCAACATACAATAAAAAGCAAAATCATACAGAAAACAGGTTGTCTAGTCACTTCAGTATATCTAATGTCCACAATAATGCTATACATAAAAAGTAGCTTTCATTTAAATGTTTTATTTGCTTATTTGCATTTTGATGCAAATGCACACTTTTTTGCAATCTTCACAGCATTGCCTATGTATTCACAGATTACTCTTGCTTTTAATCTCAACAGCTCAGAAAAATATTTCTCTTATTTCTACATGAGTTAGAATGCATGTATATAAGTATGTGGCGTTACAAAACGAGGTGTTTGTAAATTTTGTTAATTTTAAGCCCCCCTTTTTTTTTTGGCATAAATCATTATGCCATCATAGACTTTACTGTTGATGAAGTTATTTAATTCACCTGGGGCTGTTGCTTTTATATTGTTTGGGTTTTGTTTTTTGTTGTTTGTTTGTTTATTTGTTTGTTTTTTTCAATGAGCTGTTGGCTGTGGCTAAGAGTATCCATCGTAATTTCACTTTGTGTATATGTCTATACATAAGTAAAATAAGCAGAATGCTACCAACCATTCTGAATTGCAAAGCCAGAGCATTCAATCTTACACCTATGGTATTTTAAAAAAAAATGTTTTACAGTCTTGGATTGTGGTATTGATCTTCAATACTTTTTATTTTCGTATTCTGTGAAGCAGCAGGTTCTGCCTTTAGTTACACCACAAATGAAGAACAAATGGATGTTAGAAGCTGGGCACAGAAAAGGAGATGAATTTACTGAGCATAATCAAGCTATTATTTTGGTGGAAGACAACCGCAAAAAAATCATTTCACAATTCCTCTTGTTAAATCTTATTGCTCTGCCTTGAATCAGCAGTGATTACTTTAATTTTTTTATATTGAGCTTCAGTGGCCTTTGCAACTAAAAGCTGTAGCCCATAAAGTAGAAATTGAGCAACATTGTGGCAATGTGACTGATTTTCATTAACTCTGCTGGTAGCAGAGTAAAATGCATAAAATCTCCCTGTTTGCAAAACTGTGACTGGATGATCAACTTTTTACTCTCATAGTTCGGAGCAAAGGGCTAGCATGTCTCTTGTCAAATGATACCAGTATACTCTTTTCCGTCCCCGTTATGACAAACTAAACAAACCTTGTTACTATACTAAAGAGGGTAAACTAGTATTAAAATAGAGGCACTGAAAAAATCAACTGGAAAATACATGACTACCCCTTCACAATGCCATAGTAAACATTTACCCTGCTACCTGTAGAAAAGCTGAGAGAGTAAAGAAGAAATACTTCACTCTGGTGGAGATGAAGCAATCACAGGTATCAGCTTAATACATTACAAACATTAAAGGTTCTAATGGAGCCATGATTTTAAACTCACTGGATGTTTTTGAAGTTATTAACATCCTAACTGAGCTTCAATAAAATTTAAGTTATATTAAATAGATATAGTATTCTGAAAAATGATGCCTAGCCTGTACCTGTATTGGTAAGACATACTAATATCCCTTCGGGACATGGAGAGCATAAATCACAGGGGATGTGTTTAAGCCTGTGCCTGGGACACAAACTGGAACTCAGTCTAAACCATGGATTAACATTAATTCTAAAGATCATCCACCAAGAAATTAGTAAACTGTGGCTCTAGTAGGGGTTATTAACATCTTCCCCTGCTAAGGTCTTAACAAGACTCACACAAGCCACAGGGAAAAAAATCTTACACATTCAAAAGGTTTTGGCAGCTGAGTGAGACAATGGGGATCAACAAACCCTACAGTAGTGAGATGGAGGGTGAAGAGCTGTTTCTGCTTACTCTTGCAGAATTAGAAAAGAATTGACATAACCTGTGCGTTTCAGAGGCTTCTACAACAGTAGTCAATAAAAGGGTTGTTGTAGAGTTGTCATGTTTGGCCTTGAGCTGAAGACTGATGCAGCTTCTTCTCTGGAGTTCCTGGAGTACAACAGGTATCTTTGCCATTGGATTTATTTGAAAGTAAATCTGAAAAAAGCCAGAACTGTCTTACAGACAATTTGTGAGTTCGCTCTGATAAAGTGAAATGGCTGTAAGATGTAAAGTCATGTGGAAAAACACTTAAGATGGGAGATTTAGCCTGGTTCTACTGTTTTAAAAGACAATAAAAGGTTCTAAAGCTGGATAAACCTTGTGATGGACTCTACACAGCACTGACAAATTAAGTACGATATGGATTACAGTTTAGTCCATTTTTTCCATAAGGGCCTCTGCAGGAACTGTCAGGAGAAGAAAAGTTCAGTGTACTTCTGTAACCAAAAGCCAGATATCAACTTGGGCAGGAGGTACTGTGGGAAAAATACTCCCAGGACAAATACACAATAAAGACAAAACATGCAGAATTTGTTTCCTCTAGCATGCCTATGAACAATTTTCATGACATTTGAAATAAGACAAAGAACAACAACAACAACAAAAGCTATGAAGGAATCTAGATTGAAGAAAAAAATATTTTTTTGTGATAATGGAAACTATCTTGATGGACTCTGTGGGTACATAAACAGTAAAAATTGTATCAGACTGATAAATTTCTCACTAACCTAAAACTTTGGCCAGCTTTTATTGCAGTAGCTTTGCTGGTGGTGAATTTCCATATCACTGGAGCTTGCTTTAGTTCCAATGCATAATAAAGGCTCCCTTGTTCACATTGGATCATATTTCCGGCAATATTATAAGTTGCAAAATACTTATTATAAATAATAGAAAAAATTTTCTCATGGAAAACATTACCCCAGGGAGTATAGTTTGCTGCAGTTACACATATCTGTAAAGTCTTTCCTCTCTGCAAACTAAGAATTTTTCAGTTTCCTACAAAAATCTGAAATTTACCATTCTGCAACGAAAGACCTTGATCAAGAAGGCATTTATAAACTGTGGGCAGTGTATTAAAATGCTGAAAAAAATCTTTCTGAACAGTAATATTGTTATCTTCTGAGTCTGTTACAAGTTGTTTCAACCTCTTGGTAATGAGATTCAGCTTTAGCAGGACTACCACAGCATGAAATAAAGACAGTCCAGAGGAAATTAGGGCTCTATGCTGTCACACAGAATGACAATTGCAGAACAGAGTCAGCCTGAGCAATGTGAGGGAGTTAGGGTTGAACAAATTGAGAGTGCCAAAAAGAGGCAGGTAGGAAGTGACTTTAGGAAGTGCAGTCCTGCAGCAAGGAGAGAAGACCAGGGTGATGATGAAACAGTTCAGACCTTGTAGAATGGATTTTCCACCAGGAACACGTTAGAGAGAGGAAAATAAAAAAAAAAATTAAAAAACTGGATATGGGAGACAATGGAATACTTAAGTTGATTACACAGCATAGAGGTACAACATCTGGGTTTTCTCCTTGTTTGAAACACTCTTTAAAGAATGGTTAATTCATGTGTGAACTGAGAAAACAGTGGAGATTATGATGATCAGAAGTTCAGAAGGGCTGATGAGGGTCTTCTAGGAAATCTATGGATTTTGAAAATTGGGAGTGAATAAAATAAGAAATAAATAAAACTTTTTCTACAGATCTTCCACTACTGCTAAAGAAAATCATTAATGAAACAAGTTAGCTAAGTACATATGAGGAAGGGACCTGCAAGTGAAGAAAAAGTTTCCTGTGGTAGATTTTTTTCTGCTGACTCTGAGAACTACAGCTTCAATCGAGAATGTTCTCTTCCCTAGCAGGAAC
This sequence comes from Pterocles gutturalis, assembly GCF_000699245.1. Classification (NCBI taxonomy): domain Eukaryota; kingdom Metazoa; phylum Chordata; class Aves; order Pterocliformes; family Pteroclidae; genus Pterocles; species Pterocles gutturalis. The sequence goes on along the minus strand of NW_010106153.1, from coordinate 36,357 downwards.
AGCTATTCCTACATCTGCCTGGAGAATTTTGTGTGACATTTCTGTAAGAAATGAAAAGCCTGTTGTCCAAATGGGACAGGAAGGAAGAGGTAGGAACCACAATTATTGGAATTATTGGGATTTAATAATAATGTGATAATTAAAAATAGTTCCTGGCTATATAATACATTCCATCAGATAAACAGAAAACATTTTTTTTTCAAAGAGCAGTGAAGTATTTTTTAAACTTAAGAGGATAAAGAGATTTAACCTTATTTATCTCTAGCTGGCACTGACAAGGAAAAAGTATTGTAAGACATCTTTCCATAAACTAATCTTCTGAATCTTTTCGGGTGATTTTGAACTATGTTTTTCCCTTTCAGAATTCCCTGATGGCTAAGAGGCACCTGATCTCAAATCCCCAGTCCTGTCCTGCATTCACCATGTGGAAGGTGAGGAAGAGTTTCATCTCCACCCTCCCCAGGGATTCACTGGCTACTGGCACCCAACACTGTCCATGAGAGGTCCAGAGACTGGCTTTTAGGCTCCAGCTCATTTGCTACCCCAGTGTATCTCTTTACTCAGAGTCTCTAAAGCACTTACCTGGCCATGCAGATCCCACAGCCCAGGAGCTGTGGGATACATATGCTGTCCATAATGACAGTGAAAGGCCAAGTAGGATACTGAGAGCATCTTATATGGCATTAGGTCTACTCTTGAGCAACCAATGCTCCTTGTTCAAGTCCACAGAGACTAGCATCCTTTAAAAAATGTTTAATTAATATTTGAAGGGTTTGTACAGGGGTCCTCTAGCACGTTTAATGTATCTGTTGTCATGAGGCTAGCGTGGTTCTTTGCCAGTTTTGATGTAAACAATTATTTTCTTGAGTTCTTCCTCTATAGTTGTATCTGAAACTTTGTATTAGGAGAAAGTAAACTACTTGAAGAAGAAAAGTGTTCTTGCTTAGCTCTGCTAGGAAATCTTCATGTCTGCGGCACCCACAGCAGTTCTATTGTTCTGAGTCCTTATGTTGTAAAGAGATACATAGTAAAAGTCAATAGGAAACCTTTGCCATCTTGAACATCAGAGGTTTACAAACGCTTTTCAAACAGATCTACTGGTGAGACAAAGAAGGTGAAGGTGAAGTTAAGTGCCCTCCTTAGCACCACTGACAGCTGGATATACTCTTCTCTTTCTCCTCTTAGTTTACCTCATTCCACAATTTCATGCAGCCCTGAATTTCCTAAATAAGATCATCCATGTTATTTTTTTTTCTCCTCACTCCCCTTTCTCAAGGACATTACCTAAAAATAGATTTGCTGATGATGTGGAAATACATCTAGAAAGGGGACTGGGCAGAGAGAACAGGCAGCATCAGTAGGGAAGAAGCTGCAGTGCAAACAAATATGACTTTTAGCTCCATTAGCTTATGAGAGAGAAGAAAATCAAATGCACTATATAGGAAAGCTCTCATTTGCAGACTAGTAAATCAGTAACCGAGTATTGCCATTAAGGAAGAACATTTCCTTGACAAGAATGAACTATGAACCTTAAAAGAGGTTTTAAAAATTTAAAAATAAGGAAGCAGCTGTGGCTAGCAACAGTCATTTCCTTTTAGCTGCAGTTTGCTTACTATTTGGCATTCATACTCAGCTCACTACTCTGCTGTGCTGCAGTAGTTTTTTTTTTCCCACTAGCTGAAGAAATCTATGCAATAAGAGGAATTCTGAGTGATTTAATTTTCCCCAAAGAGTTCACAAATCCTTTAAACGTGTATGAATCTTCTTCCATCTTTCTCATAGGTTAAGCTAAAATGACTGACTGAAGCAAAATTGGATTGGAAATGATCTTACAATAACCTACTCCAGTGGCTGAAGAACATCCAGTAAGATGCACAATCCAAAGAGCACAGTAACTGAAGTATCTTCACAGTAATCTTCAATTTTACTCTGTTTCATTGCTAAAGGAGTCTGATCCATGGTCTGTTGAGGTCACCTAGCTTTAGGTCCTAAATTTAGAGTAACTTCACGGAAATTAATTGATTTTCAGTGGAAAAAGGAAGAGCAAAATGTACCCCTGAATGTTTGGTGAATCAGTCTGCCAGATATATTGATGAATTGTAAATGCAAAACTGTCATTTGTAAACATCCACTTAAACAAAATGCCAAATTAAATATTTTGTCTCAACCATAGCTGTTCTATTCTGGTTTTTTTGAGTACTTTCTTTGTTTGCCAGACACAAAGCAAATACTGAGTCAGACAACCCTGAGTTCAGCATTTGTGATGTTATGCCTTTCTGTTCCCTTCTTAGACCCTGGTTGTTGAGTTTATTGGTGGCAATGTTGCTGAGCAAGGAAGAAACATGCAACACATCTGACACAAATGTCTATCTTGGTAGAGAGGTGGAGAATTAAACGTGACTGAGATTAGGTTATTTTTTATTCCATAGGTAGGAACAGGTGGGAAGTCATTTGAACTCCAACATATTTTCATTTTATTAGCTTTTGCCCTGTGTGATATACTTTAAATGAAAACTATTTCTGAAGATGATATTATAACATTCCCAGCTGCATCTATAGCTCCTATATAGCAGTTACTGAAAATTCCTGCCTGGATATAGACTACTATCATTGGTTTAGAAGCTATGTCCTTGTGTAGTCATGGAATTAAATGTTTCAAGTGTATACCTGCAGAGGTGCTGTGGTTAAAAGTGAGAAGGACAGTTTTTGGGATTTAAAAAAGCCTCTTATAGCAGGAAAGTCAAGCCAAGATCTCTTGAAATTTTTCACAGAAAGCACCAGAACTTACAAATTATTTCAGCTTACAAGAACGAGGGCTATATGACATTTTGTATATATGTATAGACATATAAATGCACAATGTATATATGTATAAAGATATGTGTATGCATAATACACCAAAATAGACATATATACACATTGTATATCTATAGATCCATATGTCCATACATCCATATACAAAATTATCTCAAAAATTATTTCTATTTCCAACAATGACAAAAAGATTTGTGGAAAAGCAGCATTGAGTGAGCCCCAGTAATAACACCAGCAGAACCTGTTTATTGGGTTTTTTCCTCATTTGAGTCTCACTTTGTACACAGGCTCCGGCTGTACTTCCTTTTCAGTATGCATTCTCATGCAAAGTAATTAAAATGGTCTAGTAAGACGTAAGTCGGATTCACAGTCAGAGGGTCATATTCTTTTTATCCCTTCCCCAGCTTGTCAGGAAGCTTCCTTTTCCCTCTTTCTGCTAAACTAGACAGTGCTCAGAATGAAACCAGAGATGCTTTTGCCATCACTTCGTGGGCGGGCCAAGAAGAAGATTCAGCAAGGGCAGAAGGCAGCTCTCCCTACCCACAGGTACACAGGGAAAAGCAGGGGCAGATGCAGAGGAAGTGTCAGCAAGCTGCGGCAGGGCTGTTGAATTGCAGCACCTGATGTGTGGGATGGGACAGGGCAGGGAGCAGGCACTAACCTCAGCAGGGTATGAGGAGGAAGGCATTCCCTATGAATAAATGCTAGAAAATCACATTGCACCTCAAAGGGTGCTTGGGGTGCTCATGTGCAGGGAAGCAGAGGAATTCAAGTAGAGCCTCTGCCAATGCTCACTACTGTATCCTGTTGTCTGATGTCTTGTGTGATGTATATGATATGATATGACCCAACACATGGTGAAGGTGAACTGAACAAAGCAGACACAGTGCTTCCCTACTGATGAAATACTCCTTTGTAGGTGTGTGTTATTTTTCTTCAAAGCTCTTTTAGCTTTTTCACACTGTTTTTATCCTTTCAGATGCTTTTACTTAAGTAACAGAAACTTAGATTTGGCATTTTTCAAGAAAATGCATCTTCATGCTTCAAAAATTTTCTTTAGCACGTCAAAATAAATGTCAGTGGGTTCCCTAAGATTCATTTCTTTGCATAGACTGGAAATTTTTTTTGCCAACAAAAGCAATTTCATTTTGCCAGTAACTCTGAAGGGCTGCTACTAAGACAGCATAAAGTGAATATTAAACACTCACCAAGCAAAAATCTAAAGGCCCACACTGAAAACACAGACAAGTTATAATCTGATAATTAAAGTTTGCAGGAAGTGTATGTGGGGCGTTGACCCTGTTGCAGTCAGTTTTTCACTCCTTGCCAGCCTAATTTTCAACAATATGTTATCATTTTAGACATTTTAGCCCAACAAAATAACTCAACATGGTTACAAATGTAATGTCTCCCCAAGGCAATCAACCAGAAAGAGATGGGCAGTGGTAGCTTCTTAAAACGTGATCTGGTCTCTGGCCATCCAGTCAACCATGGCAGAGCATTATTGAAAATACTGATTGGTCAGATACTTATTCAACAATAAAAGACTTCACATGACAAGAGACCAGCAACAGATCAAAGGTGTGCAACAGCAGTGACACAATACGCATTTTAAAAAGGGAGCTAAAAGTCTTCACTGTTAACTTACATTTACTTCGTGCTACAGCACTGAAGTATTTTAGAAAACAGAAACCAACAACAGCATTTATAGCCCATAAAGAGATTACAACATTTTTCATAACATATTTATGATTCTTTTGTAGCCAATATCTACTTAGCCTTTAGCCATATCCACTTGTTCATAGTTTTTAGATTGTTACCATTAACTTTATGAGGCAAGATTTTGGTTTTCAGTAGGACAGAATCATCAGGCTTCCACAGGTAACAATTTTTAAAGCCACATTCAAAGTAAAACACATTCTCAGAGAATTAATTTTGTTAAAATTTAGAATATATATTTTTAGCCTCTCAAAGAATTCTACATTAGGTTAAAAAAAGCTTTAAGTTCTAGAAAACTTTTCTAGAGAGAAAAGTGTATGGTTAGCAAGAGCTTTCCAGAGCTGATGAAAGGCATAAGAAAGAGCTAGGAAAATCAATTCTTATTAAACACCGTAATTTCTAAGAAATAGTAGTATTTATTCATAGCAGGCTGTGGTTCAGGAGTCCATTGTAAGCCAGCTATGGCATAGTTTGATGGAAGGCTATTATAACCCTAGAGCAATAAAATGCTAATAAAAGACAGTTTTTTAATTTAAAAACTAATTTTAGGGCTTTTTATTTATGAATTTTATGACTAATATAAGGCCAAGGTTTACTTATGTCTCAAGGTTATTTTCAATTGTAGTTTTGCTCTTTTGCATATGCAATAATTTGTGTCTGCAAAATCTGGAATGTATAATTCCTTAGTGATGTTCTTATTTTGTTAACCCTTTATACAAAGTAGAATGTCCAGCTCCAACATGACCTTTGTCACGAGTCAGTGGTCTCATGCCAATAACCAAACAACATTTAGTTCACTAAGAATATTAAATTGAGAATGTTATGCATCACCCCATTTAGGAAAAGCCTTTTGAAAGAGCTTTTAAGACAGATAATGGCTTAAACAGACAACTTGGAGAAGAGGAGGAGCAGGTTTCAGAGGAACAAGTATTAACTCAGTAGTAAAAAAAAAAAAAAAAAAATTGAAGCAGGATTGTGTTGCACATGTTCGAATGATTGCGTATTCCAAACATTCAAACTGCTGTTGTACTACTTTCTTCCCCTTCCCCCATGCCTTTCCTTGGTTCTCCATTCTCATAGCAACTGGATGCCTCTTACCAAGATCAGAAGGTGATATCACGTGTAAGTTTCTTGGGTGATTTAGACATCAATGTGACATCAGCAAAACGGTTCAAAAAAAAAAAAAAAAAGGGGGGGGAAATGAGACTGTCTTTTCCAGAGAACCATATTCTAGCTTTTATTAACTTCAAGAATCTGCATGACTGACTTGTTGCCCTCCAGGACCAATTCTGAGCATCTGACACAGATGTGGTGGTTTCTATAAAAGAACAGCAACACTTACAGAGTGTAAAATCTCAGTATGTAGTAATGGATTTAAATGAGGATGCAGCAATTGGAAAGAAGTTAATACTTCAAGATTTGCTGTGCAATGAGACTGTATAACATTCATTCAGTATGCGCTGCTACCCTTTAGTACCAAATCTTATAAATTCTGTTACTCAAACACAGCAGATGCTAAACAGCTATGGTTATATTTCTACAGCTGAGATATTGTATGTTAGGTACATTTCAGTGTGATTCAATTCCAGCTTCAGGCTTCTTAGATTCAGGAGTGACAAAGCACACATTAGTTTCAAAACATGTATAATGCACCTTCCCTGTTGTCATCAGAGGAATTATACTGGAATGGCAGGCACCTCATATGAGCACACCAGGACTGAAACTGCAGTAAACATCACATATATCAGCACCTACAACTTCTTAACATAAACTAATAATATATTTTTTCATTTTCTTAATAATTTAAGAAAAAAATCAGACTTTCTTCCAAACTGGTGTCATCCACAGATGGACCTTCTATGTGAAACATTTAAATAACATTTGTGAAGTCGTTTCCAATGATAAGTTAGAGGGTAGTATCATGCTTTTCTCCTGCTTGCAAATTATTGTAACCACTTAAAGAGATGCCCACAAAGATTTGAAATTTTGTCTGGAAACTGACAGAAGAATAGTAGCCTTTTGTTATCCCTGCTATTAAAACATTAAAACAAAACAAAACAAAATCTAGCCTAACTGTAAACCTCTGTGAAGCACAACTCACTCATGCTTAAAAGTGTGTTTTGTGCCTGACAGGACCACACACTGAACAACAGTGCACATGCTCTATCCTCACATAGTGCTTATGTATTAAATAAAACAAGCTTACTCCATTTCACAAAAGCAAGGAGTGAGTTATTTTCCAGTGATTTCTCCTTCTTTCAGTTGTTTGCTACTATTATGTTCTGCATCAGATACTCTTTGTCACTAGAGAATGTCCCACAAAAGGAAAGTTAAACTTCCATGGCTTTTAGTCACTGCTAACTCAGGCAGTAAAGCTCTGTGCTATAGATCTAAAAGCATCAGTCCTCATGATTATTGATTAAAAGTTTAAAACATTTATGTTTTTGTTATTTTTTAAAGGGATTAATTTCAAAATAATAAAAAAAAAAATTAAAGAGCAACATGGTGGCACAGTCAATAGTATTTGTTCAGAAATATTTTTTTTCATTTATGAGAAAATGCAGAGGCAATGCAGAAAAGAAGAGTAAGAAATTGCCTAAGAAGAAACCATTGTCTTTTAGTTTAGACTAGGCTCTGTTTGTGTCTGTCCCTGGAACACACCAAAAAATACAGGGCTCCTTTGAACAATGGTTGCTTAATTAAAAGGCAGCATTATAATTCAAAGTCTCAGAAGGATGGAATTATGGCTGTAGAGGGAATCTTAATGTATGTCTATATTGCTAATCATCTACTGGGCACAGTTTTCATGAAAATTCTCTAAGGTAGACACTATTTCTTGTTAAAAGTTGTTTTTCTGCTGACATGACTACACATTGCTTCTACGGCACATAAAGTAAACAAGACATCTGTAGGAGGTGAGTCGTGGGGTCTAGACTGGATGAATTACCTAAGCAGATGCTACTTTACTGGCAACAGTGGAAGCCTAGACAACCATTTTTGGCTGATGATAGAATTCAGTTTGCAGATTAAGTCATTTAAATGTAGATGTCTTCTTGTCCATTAGCTGTCTAGTCTCTTGTCAAAGATAATGAAGTTTCGGTTGACACAGTCAATGGACCATAGAGAGCAACTCAGCTCATCCTAAAGCAGAGGACCAGCACTTACGTAAGTATAAGTGATGCCCTAAGACACGACACCCAGCTCCACCTCCTGCAATGTCTGGGTTTTCAGGAAGTCTTGAGTTATACCTGCCAGATTTGGGTATCGTTATAATCTTCAATGCTGTAGGGTACTTCAAACACTATCTCAAAATCCTGCTCTTAATGCCTATTTCTTACAGTGCTCTCCGTGAAATAACTACTAAAGTATAGCAAACTCTGGAGTTTCATCTATAAATTTTTTTAATTTAATATAGTTTTGATAAAAGTAAGTCTTTCATTAAAGAGTAAAAAAAAATACATTTTTCATTTCCTTTCTCAAGAAGTTGGAAAATACGAATTTCTCTGTCTAAAATAGAATAATATACTGGTCTATCAGGAATGATAGACTTAGAAAATAACATAAGAAATTATGTAAACAAAGCAGGAAGAAATTTTATCATGGGACACCATTTAATCCATGCCTTAGGGTGAAATAGCTGTTGAAGTACAAAATAGACTAAAGCAAATGATGTGACTGTGTCCTGATTTCAGCTGGGACAGAGTTAACTTTCTTCATAGTAGCTAGTAAGAGGCTATGTTTTGGATTTGTGCTCAGAAGAAGGCTGATAACATACTGATGTTTGTAGTTGCTGCCAGGACAGTCAATGACATTTCAGGTTCTCTGCTTTGCCAGCGTCTGCAGGTGCAGGAGAAGCTGGGAGGGAGCACAGCCCCAATTACTAGCCTAGGGTTTGACCTTAGGTTTATGATTGAGACCCAAACTGACGAATGGCATATTCCATACCATACATGTCATGTCTAGTATGTAGATGAGGATCTGTCCAGAAGTTCTCCCTCTCTCTCTGGGTTGCCCCTCTCTCGGGGTCATCTTGCTCCCTCGGTCAGCTCCTTGGTCTCTTGGATGATCGGGCTCTTATCTCCATTCCAGGATTGTGGTTTTGGGACACTCTCTGCTCTGGGATCATTAGCTGGGAATGGGCTGAGCCTTGGTCATCAGGTGGTGAGAAGTATCATTGTTTATCACTCATTTATATATTTGTATATTTGTATATATTATGATCATCATTATTATTATTATCATCATTATTCTTTCAATTTTATTGTAGCTTAGTTATTAAATTGTTCTTGTCTCAATCCACAAATCTCTTTTTCCCCTTACCCCTTTAATTCTTTCCCCCCATTCCCAGGAGGGGGGAGGGTGAGTGAGTAGCTGCATGGTGGTTGATGCTATCTGCGTTTAAAACCACAACAGTAGGTTTCATTTTTCATTCCATACTTATGCTACGTTTAATACAATAAAAAACCCTGAAAATAAATTATTTTAAAATAAATTAAATGGAAGGTTATAAATTATCCTCCATATTTAAAATGCTAAAAGATTTAAAATATTTTAAAAATATTCCTGTTATTATTACAAAATATAGCCCTTCTTGCATGGAACAATATAATAATTCTCTTGTGATATGAAAGAAAAATAGGCTTTAATTGTGATGGAGACAAGTTGACTGTACAGCACAAATGAGTATGAATTGTGCAGTGTTTTACCCTTTTGATGACAGCTCAGATACTGCCCAAACATCTGGTCTTGTAATTCATCTGTGGAGAAGTCTTGCTGAAGTCGGGAGGAATTCTCTGCAGAGAGGTTACTGAGTCTGGGATCTCAACTCTTCCTTTATTGACAATTAAGAGCATTATGACTGTTAAGTGAGTTCACAGTCAACAGCTAACACTATTTACCTGTTTATTCTTTACAATAAATTTAGAGGCCAAATAGGAAAGTCCTGTTGCTTTAGGCACTTGCATACTAAGAAACAGACCTGTTTTCCAGACTTTACAGTGAGACGCAAAAGGTGAGAAGGTAAATACATGATGAAGTGCTTCAGGCAGAGACTTCCATAGGACAGTGATGTAGTTGAGAAGTTTAGTAGTTTATTGGCTGGATGGCCACATCCAGAGACTTACAGTCAATGGCTCAACGTCTGAGTGGAAAGCAGTAAAGACTGATGGCCCTCAAGGGTCTGTACTAGAACCAATATTATTTATTATCTTTATCAAACACATAGACAGTGGGACTGTGTGCACTCTCAGCAAGTTCACGGATAACACCAAGGTGAGTGGTGCAGTTGATTTGCTTGAGGGAAGGGGTGCCATCCAGAAGGACCTTGACAGGTTTGAGGAGTGGGCCCACGTGAACCTCATGAGCTGCAAGAAGACCAAGTGCAAGGTCCTGCATGCAGGTGGGGGGCAACCCAGAGCACAAATACAGGCTGGGAGGAGAATGGATTGAGAGCAGCCCTGATGAGAAGGACTTGGGGGTGTTGGTTGTGAGAAGCTGAACATGACCCCACAGTGTGCGCTTGCAGCCCAGAAAGCCATCTGTATCCTGGGTTGCATCAAAAGAAGTGTGACTAGCAGGTCGAGGGAGGTGATTCTCCCCCTCTGCTCTGCTCTCCTCAGACCCCACCTGGAGTACTGCATCCAGCTCTGGAGTCCTCAGCACACGAAAGACACAGACCCATTGGACCAAGTCCAAAGAAGGGCCACGAAGATGATCAGAGGGCTGGAGCACCTCCCATACGATGACAGGCTGAGAGAGTTGGTGTTGTTCAGCCTGGAGAAAAGAAGGCTCCAGGGAGACTTTTTTTTGAGGCTTTTAAATACTTAAAAGGATATTACAGAGAAAGAATTTTTACTAAGGCTTGTAGTGACAGGACAAGGGGCAATGCTTTTCACCTGAAAGATGGTAGATTTAAATTGGACATAAGGAAGACATTTTTTTATTATGAAGGTGGTGAGACACTGGAACAGGTTGCCCAGGGAAGTTGTGGATGCCTCGTCCCTGGAGGTAAGGTCAGGTCAGGTTGGATAGGGCTTTGAGTAACCTGGTCTAGTGAAAGACATCCTTGCCCGTGGCAGGTGGGTTGGGCTAGATGATCTTCAGAGGTCCCTTCGAACCCAAACCATTCTTGGATTCTACGGTTCCATGAGAACAAATCACAAATTTCCTGACTCACCATGCAGCCTGGATGCTTACTAAAAGCCTCATTAGAGAGACCAAAAAAAAAAGTAGACAAAACCCCTTTTAAGGATAAACCTTTTAAGTTTTATGAGTCAGGGAAATGAGCCTGTCTTTTCTGTGAAACAGAAATGCTGCGTCCACACATAGCAAGTGAAATACTGTGATAATAGGAAGCAGCAGCAACAGTATGATAAATAAATTATTGTGCCCACTCCCTGGGCACCCTGTTCAGGTGCAACTTAAAGGTGTCTTTACAGTTTTCAATGATACATAAAGTTGCCCCCTGCTATCACCTCTTCTTTTTTGGCGGGACTGGAATTTAAAATATAATTGCCATACTAATTTACCATTTAACCTCTGTTTAGCCTGAATGACTCTACCAACAGTCAGTGCTGGACACAGAAAAAAAAAATATTTTAAATCAATGATAGAAATTCTCACGGGTTTATGAGTCATCATTTTCACCTTGGAATATGTCTTCCTTTTATACAAAGGCAAGAAAACTGTTGTGAGTATAATACAAAAAAGATTTAGAAACTGTATGTCTCTGAGCCAATAACTGATTCAGACTGTTGGTTTCTTGCAGGGAAATTAATCCCGCCTACCTTTCAATATCTACAGTGCTGATGTCTTCTTTTGAGCTGTCATCAAGGCTCCACTGGTAGTCAATGAAAAGAAGTCAGCACTTTCAGGGCATGATTCATCCACCATATTTTATGCATCCTTAGGATGAGATGCAATGCTCCCTAAGTTTGATCACATAAATCTTAATACATTACTGAAGAAAGCTAAGAGGTGTCTTAGAAGTTAATGGCAATGACTATACCCTGAAAGTAAAAAACAACAATAGTTCAGTGGTTCTTGCAATAATGTAGTTACATGTTTAGAAGGGATGCTGAAAATCAGAAAGAGATTTTTAAAAGCCACCATAAGGATTGAAGGTGTAGAAAAACCACATTATGGTGAGAGTCTAGAGAACCTCAATTTATCCTGCTTTCCAGGAGAATGTTAAAAAATCGACTTGTTCATAAAGAGAAATTAAAAAAATTGTAATTAGCTGGACATCAGGCATGCTACTATATAAAACATAAGATCCTCTGTCTAGAGCTGAAGTCAATTCAGCTCAAGTTCAGCCTAGATTTAAGACAGTTTAATTTTGAGGGTAATTAGTAAAATGGCTGGAACAAGTAAGAGTATAAAATATATCATTTTAATATATACCTGTATTTTGACTGAATTCAGTCCAAAAATTCAAATTTCTTAGTAAAGAAAAATTCAAGCAGTTGTAATACTTTTATTTCACTTTGTTATAGTATAATCTAAATTCAGAATTTCTGGGGAAGCCATTTTAAAACAGGAAGACTTTCAATGTGTCTGCCTGAAGTTCTTCTCTTATCTTAAGAAAAACCACACTGTTCTGCAACATTTTGTGAAGCATTTTGATTTAATCAGTAAGCACTTTGCTGGGGGGATGATTCTGTCAACATTTTTTGCAAATCAGGTTTAGTAATTGACCACAGGAACACTTACTAATGATACAATTGATTCTGTGCCTCTTTAATTCTTTCAGTTGTTCTGGATGTGTTTCTGAAATATCTGTCATAGTGTAATTAGAAGTTATGTGTTTGGTGTAAGGAATGATTAGGTGAAACTGCAGGATCTGAGTTATTCAAAAGGTCAGACTAGATAATCATAACTGTTCTCTGTAAGCTCATAGGCTATTCATCTTATGCATTAGGCCTTCTGCATTTGCTTTAAATGTGCTTGGCTCCCTTAGACAGCAATGGAGATTGTTAAATATATGTCTGGAATTTAAAATTCCATTGTCTATGCTGTTACTATTACTGATCATTTCAGGCAGTGTTACCTCATCTGAAATTTACCCAGAGAGGCTAGCCTTGAAGTGAGGGGTTGGGGAAGGGGACAATACATAACAAGAATCAAGGTTTTAATAGATTTGTGATCAACAATGGAGGCCTGCCCGGGTGGTGTTAGGGATTCCTATGCAACTTCATCTCAGGGATGGGGATTTCCACTGATTAATATTTCTCTTATCTGTTCCCATGTCTCTCTTTGGTAAATAGCATCAAACACAGGAGTTGTTAGGGGAGTGACACCAAACTAGACTTTGAACGTAAAGTCCTTTGAGCCACAATAACAAATGGTAGCTTGCCTGTGGGTCAGATGTACCCCACCTGAACAAAGATCTCATTTTCCCCTATGTACCACTCACAGTTATTGGCACTCAGTCAACAACAATTCAAATAAAGGACTGTCAAACAGGGAAAATCAATTTTGAATCTAACTTGAGCAAGCAGAGGGGGAAATAAGCATGGATGTGAGCTGTAGGCTAATTTGGCCTATTATCTTCCCTTGCATACTTCTTGTTATTCACCTTTAATGTATTTACCCTCTTTCTAAAAGCAGCCTCTGCAGCCTTGATTTCAATTTACTATCCATAACATTTGGTTAACATTCTCCATGTTGCATTATTATTGCACTCAAGTTTTTTCCCCCACATGCTGCTCATCAACCCAATTTATTGACTCATAGAGTTACTAAGGAGATGCTTATCAAGCAGAATAAACACCCCTGTGCTTGCCAACTGGTACTGTGTAAATTGGCTTTGCTTCAGTGTCCAGCCATATTTTAACAAGTCCTTGACAGTGCCTCAAAATGCTTTGCTTTGTTTCTGGATTTGCCAGCAGAGTACATTTCTAGTAGCACAAAAGAGGCTTGTATTCTCAAACCCTTTTTTCTAAGCTTAATTTCAATACTTGAGTTTTTCCATAGTTTATCTCCAGCCCACCTCATTGTAGTCTCTAGCAAAACATTTTGCACAACTTCTTATTACTGTGCTATCCAACATCATTAAATCTGTTCACTGATGCACATATGCAAATGAATTTTGTCACAATGACTCTTATCAGATTGACCTGGCAACCAAGTGTTGCATTGGAGCTGAACAATTCTGAGTTATTGAAGTATACAGGCAACTTAGTGAACCTTTTTTTCACTAGCATGTTGACGGATTGTTGCTATGAAGTTTCAGAAGAAGTACTGTGTATATTGATGGTATTAATACTGTTCCCAGAGGCTTCATTATCAAACTTGTAAACTCTGAGAACTAAAAGAACAAATGAGTTATTCTAGTGAGCAGTGCACTCTGCCATAGTCTGTACGTATCTTGGAGATGCAAGGATTTTTTTTCTGAATAGCTCAGTGCTCAAGCTCTGCCATTCATCAAGAAATCATATCACAATATCGAGGGTCATCTAATGCTTGCTCACTTTCCCATTCCAATACTTTCATGTTCCGTTAAAACACAATCGCTGAATTCTTCACAAATCAGAGCACACAAAGTTCACTGGCACCATGGGGCTGCAACAAGCCCTTTCCTCTCTCCCTTTTTCTTTCGTTCTTGTAACACAGCTGTTTATACAGAAGGGAGACAATGCTGAATTTGTTAACAGCTGGCAGTTAGTAGCAATTTATTATGGAATGGGTCTTGAAATGGCCCAGTCTCCTTGACGATGAAAAACCAAAAGGCTATGTTGCTTTTTAAAACTTGTTTTGTCACTACAAGTGGAGCTTGAGGCTGTGCCAATTCCAGACTCATGAAAGCTGCACAGAGAGAAGGGGGCCAATTCCTCAGCTCCTGCTTAAAGCAAAATGAGCTTTGTGAGACAGGATTTGTTTCTACATATTAACATCACTATGTTGTACTCCACCAGAACCCATCAAAATAACAATCTTATTGGGACGTGGCACATCTCTTTTCCTGTGTTTTGAAACAATGGAATTAACTTGACTTCCCCTGTCGCTCTGGGCTTCCACGCTTTTCATTCCGTTTATTTTTTGTTCTTTTGATCAAGAGATACAGGAGGAAAGATACTGCTCATGGTAAATATAGTAAGCCAGCTTAAATATTCCAGGGAGAAAATATGGAAAAGGTTCCGTGGAGATGTCCCAGAACAAAGATTCAGGAAGAAAAGGGGTATAAGGATAGCAGAAAATAAGGGTAAAACTTTTCAAGTACAGACGCATTTGCACAAAGTGTGAGTGTTAGCCTACTGAGAAATAACCTCTCCAAACTGACTTGATGGATGGATAAGATTCTGCCTGTCTTTTACTATAAAAGCTTTCTGGCAGTGTTTTTTTCCTGAAACAATTTTCTAACGTTATAAGGGAGATGCTGGTGGTGTAAAATCAGTGAGGCCCTTTGCCAGAACCTCAGAGAACGCCGTGCCACATCTTTCACTTCCCAGCCGTGGAGCTGAGAAAGGCCACGGGGCCTGGGAGAGTGCTCCTGACCCTGTGGCCAGAGCAGGGGACACCAGTCACAGTGCAGGCAGCACGGGGATGGCAGCTCCATGCTGTTTGTGCAAATGGTAGGGGACAGATGCTTTTTTTGCCGGAATAAACGACTACACAGAGAGCAGCAACTGAGCAGGTTTCAAAGGAAACTACTGTTAGTCACAGAGATGGTAAAATGAGTACACTGGAGCAACTGAAATTGCAAGATAATGAGGATCAGGGTTCACACAGAGGTTATTCAGGTTATTCACTATATTTTAACAGGACAATCTTTGAGCAAATATTGTTACTGTATATTGTACAAAGATATAATGAGGATCAAACTTGCAAAGTGTTTTTAAAAATACACTTTAAGCCTTGGGGACCTAAGACCATCATTTAAACAACAATAAAGAGTAAAAGGAAGACAGATACTAATGACTATGTATTTAAAATGTTTAAGGAACAATACGATCCTTATTTCTGTCTTTCGCCCAGTAACTTATTAGTGCAAAAAGCAGGTTTCTGAAGGTGAAGATAACTTTACTGAATCAAACCCTTATTCTGCATCCCCCCAATCTATACAGCAGAAATAACACATTACTGACTCACGTAGGCCCCAGGATGTCTCAGATGGTTAAGCTTAATATTCATTCTGGCAGCTAAGAGCATCCGGTGAGGAAAAACGCATGAGGAAGGCCAAGCGAGTCTTCTATCATCCCATTATTTCTCATATTCTTCACTTCACCACCGCTTTTTGTGTTCCCTCGGTAGCAAAGAAGACTGGACAGGTTGCTCAGGTTACTCAGAACATGAATTATGGCACCATGACACAGTCATGGCCCACACAGCACCCAGTGCAAAGACCTTACCTCATCACACAATAAACTTGAAGGCACTTTCTGCAGGGGGTGTCAGAGATGCATCTGCCCATGTGCGGTTGTGCAAACCCCCCGACCCCCACCCCGAGTCACTCAGTTCCTGGTGCAACTTTTCCCCTTCTGGGTCATACACCAACCAGGGTGATTCAGGAATGGATTGTGAAAGTGGTGCACCCAAGCGTCAAGGTCCCCGGCTCCTGCTTTCCATTATGGCGGTGAAGCCGAGCGTTGAGGCACCCCCTCAAAGTCCCTGGCTCTCACTCTCCCTATCGTGGCTGTGAACCAGAGTGCTGAGGCATCCCCTTAACATACCTGACTCCTGCTTTCCCCATTACTGGAAACAATAGCAAGAGTCAATCACCTCCTGACACCCTCGTATATCTGTATCTGAGTGAGACCGAAGGGCGATGATACACTAGTGAAATGCACCAAAATATTACTTTATCTGACATAGGCTGAAATGGAGAAGTACCTGATAAAAGTCAGTTATCTCAGACCCTATAAGTAGTGACTCTAAGCAAGACCCTTTGAGCTCCCTTGGGCTCAGCAGGCTGTGTCCAGCATCTCCCCTGAGCCGAGACACCTCTCAGGTATAGCCTCCTTAGACTGCAACAGTTTAAGGACCATCTGCTGGCAAAGTCGACAAAAGGCCAGGACAAAGTTTGTCTTCTTGAGTCTCAGTTGTCACCTGTTGAGGAATGCCAATACATTGAGGGTCTTTACTCAAAACTCAAGAAAGAAGAGAGAACTTTTAATGACAGGCTAGTTTCCCTACTTACATATTTCACTGGAACCAAGTATTTCTGTGGTGTTTTTTTCTTTATTTGTGTTTGTGTGTTTTGTTTTTATACATATATACTTAGGATTACTTGTAGTAAGTTGGTGTGAATCTTGTCATAATCAAATCTGTAATTAAGTCACTATTTTAATCACAACATATTCTACTGAATTACTTCATTAATCATTAAATTGTTTAATGATTGAATACTGCTAAAATTTAACCTTTGATTTACTTCATACCATTAGTAAATCTTAAATCATTGCTAAGTCATAACCATGTGAGATATTTCATCGGCGACAAATTGACGTAGTTGGCAAGATACTAAAGCAGCATCCGTGACACCATGCCATGTGGGCGTCATTTGCTTTGAGATGTAAAATTGACAGACACAGAAGGGAACTGCAAGTTCTCTCCTAACCCTGTGCCATCTTTATAAATCCCACATTTCAGAGCCTGAGGAAAACATTTTGTTTAACTCTACTTTTTAAATATGTTTGTACACCTAGCTTGTCTCAAGGTATTCATCCACTTTTCTTTCTGCTCTCTGTTCTTGCTTACCACAGTATGTTTGTTCCTATAAACCACTACTGTACCTCATCCTTCTCTCTTCTGTGTTTAGCACATAAACTGACCTCTCCCAGTCTGCACACCTCTCCACAACTCCTCTGGCTATTAGGTACTAATTAATTTATCAATCAAACAAACAAACAAACAAACATTTTTTGTTATGCTGGTAAGTAAGTGTGTGCTTTATCTAGATCTCTAAGTACTTATTTGCCCTTCAACGTGACGGAATAAACACGGTTTGAACTCAAAAGGTTCAAAGCAATTTTTGCCAAAGTACCAGCCTGCTTTTGTCAAGGTCAGCAGGAGTCCTGCTGACGGAAAGGAGCAGAGGTGGGGGCTTGGTAATGTTAACATCGAGGAACAGCAATGGGATTTTGCAGTCATGTTCTCCTGTATCTGATGCAGGACCACGTTCTTCACTGGATAACTTAAATGATGGATGTGCTATTATTTCTTTAGTCCACCAAATAAATCCACACTTGGCTTTTTGTCCTTTGCCATAGCATGACTCTTTTAAGTTGCATTTCATGCATCCTCAAATCTTATTCCCAAAATCACTTATCACCTTTCAAGAAGTTAGTTTAAGATCTTGTTCTGCTTTAAAGGTGCTGGGTTTACCCATGTGCTTAGTAGTGAATTCAGTGGTGCCTGCTTTCCACTGGGGTCAACACAGAGAGATTCAGGCCTGGAGGCCACAAAATGTCTGGCAAAGTATCAGCTCATGAAAACAATTTGTCATAATATCACAGAGAATAAATCATGGCTGACATATCTGCTGGAGTTATTTTTAAATGAAATAATTCATAAAGCTGATAGGTGTGAAACAGTGAATATAATCTACATTGACTGGGAAAAAAAAAAAAAAAAGCTGTACCTCAGAAGAGTCTGAAACAAGGGGTTATCAAAAAGATCAGAGGGCGTCATTCTGGTCAGGATAAAGATCTGTCTGAAAGGCTTTGTGCTGGCAATATCACTGCTGTGGGAGGGAACAGCTCAGGGAGATGATAAATGGAGAATTTTCCAGCTTTATTTTGCTCCCCCCTTACAAATGATTTAATCATGTTGTCAGGATCTCCGCCGCATATAGAGTACCCTATACTGCAGCCAAGCAAGTGTTACTCTAATAACTCAGCTTTTCCCATTCATCTTATTGTGTGCCGTTGGTATAGATGGCTGTATGGGGTGTCTGGCAATTTGGGATTATTGTATTTAAAAAAAAAAAATAAACACAAAGGAAAAATCTAATTTCAAAAGTGAAAGAAGTTTTAGGCCTCATGGCCAAAGGTGGCAGGTAGGGCTTGGTGTTCTCTGTGAATACAGCAGGGAGCTGTGGTGGGGTGGAAGAACAATTAGAATTCAGATGGCAAAAGACCAGTTTCAGCCATCATTTAAATCAGCATGAGCAGCACCTAAATAGATGAGGGTGGAAATGGATCACTCGGCCAGAATCTCTTCTCACTCTCACTGCTGTAGATCAAGAATAATCTCAAATTCCATTTTTTTGCAAAATTAGTAAGGGAAGAAATAAGCTCAGTGAGGAATTGTCAGGGTGTAACTTAAGTGTCAGAGAGATCAAAGACAAATTGGAGCAGAATGCTGCTTGCATGACAAGGGAAAGACCAGAAATGAACAGAAATTACTTTATTTCTCAGCAAAGGACATTAGGCCAGGTTCTGGCCTATATGAGCCTCTAGGGAAACAAGCCCAGACTCAGACACACTACCGTGCCTACCTAGGGCCAACTTAGTGTCACAGGGACTCTGCAAAAGCAGAAGAGGGCACAAAGAAATATGCAAAAATGACGACAGAGCTCAAAGGGATGAATCACAAATGGAAGTGGAAACAACTGTCACCATAATATATTCATGCATTGTGTCATGGCTTAATGTCAGAAAGTAATAAGGACAAAAATATAAAATATCAATTAAACACTGCAAATGAGCTAAACAGTTCAGAAAACAGTTTTAAAAGCTCTTACAATACTAGCAAAGATACCTTAACAGATGTACAAATGCACCTTGGGATGAATGCATTATGCATTATGCATTATGGATTCAGGGTTGCCATTATAACCCTCATAATCACTTTTTCACTTTCTCATGTGTTGTACATCTGTGACTTGTTGGCAAGATACTGCAATCGGAGGAACTCACAATTTTAGCTAACCTTTTCTCTTTGGAGAGCTTGTGTGCTGTTTTTGCTCTTTTCATACTTCTGAACCTCTGCAATGCAACCTTTTCAATAACATATGCTGCAAATGCACTATTAGTGCTCATTTTAAAAGCTGTTATCTCTCTATATCTATAAATAGAAAAATGAGATCACAGCTGACAAAAGAAGTCATCTCTATGACCTCATTTCAAACAGCACAAAAAATCAGCACTGGATTTACACTAGTGACATAAATATCAGAATCTGATGAACCAGAGAACATAAAAAAAACTTTTAGCAGTTCTGAGGCTTTTGTGGTTTACCTGATGGTTGTCCAGGGTAGAAACAGGCATCTCCCTCTGGCAATATCTCTAATCCTTTCCAGTGAGGAGACAACACAATAGAAATGATAAACAAAATTCATAGGACAAGCCTCCACTTTCCATTGAAAGTTGAGCTTTGACATGTCAGCAGAAGGGAGTAAAGGCACACAGCCAATAGGGGAAAACATATCTTTGCAGACATGTGACCATGAGGCCTGCACTGCAGACAAAGCATTGCTAACAACCCCCAGGCCAATGTTATAACAACCAAAGGAAAAAAGACTACAGAGAATAAGATGACTTATTTGTCCATGGTCCACTGTGAGAAGGTGTATTTTCACTCTCCAGCACTGAGATATTTGATAGTTTTGAAAGTACCCCCTGACAACCACCATTGTCAATGTCATAGCAATGTGCACCATCATTTTAAACACTGTTAGGACCTCTCTCCTGGATATGGCTTGGACCCAATAGTGTGGCATTTTTATTCACCCATTTTACTAGTGTCCAGTCAAGCTAAAGAAGAAATGAAAAATAATTTTTTTTTCTGATAGTCTTTCCATGTTACCTCTGACATCTGAATAATCCATCATTACCTGAGTTTAGGGATAAGTAAAACATGTAGAAATCTATCACATGGGGTAACCTATTACATTTGTATGGGGGTTGGAAGGAAGAATAGGCTGATCACATAATTAAACAAATTTCAAAAGGCAAACACTGTTCAACTTTAACAGGGTTAACGTGAACAACTACCCATCTTCTTCCAGCATTTTTGGACAAAATTAGGGAGTTAACAGAGAGAGTAGCAAAATTCTCCTGGAAAATAGATTAATTTTAGTGCTGTGTGAACTGTCAGTGTCTTTGCATGCTTGGTAAACTTAATTCAGAAGGTGGGATTAATTTCACCTAATGCCCAGTGTCAGATGTAACCTGGTCATTCTAGGTGTTCTTTATAGCCAATGGAAAGAGAAAAGCAATTTTAGGATGCAACTGATATATTGTCTTTAAGGCATCTACTTTCAGAGAACATGTACTGAACCACAGAAGTCTCCATTATCTATAAAAGGAACCTAGACAACAAACTCAGAAGTAAACACCTCTTTCAGAAACAGCATGGCCTTTGGTTTCCTGTCCTTCCTGCCTTATGTGAGACAAGAGCATCTCATAAAGTTCCAGAGCACAACCATTTCTGAATAACGGCATCCATAAAAAAATAACTCAATGATAATATTAGATGGATCTCAAACTCTTTTCGGAGTAGGCAAATATCCTTATCACAGTTTTGCTGAGGAGCAGCATGACAACACCCAACCATGGTGGTCATGCAGAAGGTCAGTGCCAGCAGCAGAAACAGAAGCCAAGTCTCCTGCCTTTCCATGTGCTCTCTCAGTGCAACAAACCTGCCCTTAATTTCTGTATTCTACTTATGAGATTTAACTTTATAGCTCTAGTTAATCTTTCTGAACTTTCCTGAATGTCTCCATAGACGGTCTCTGAGGGAACATTATCTGCCTTTTGTGCTGATGTTTAGAGCTGTGAATACAACTGCGTCACATCTTTTCACCTTGGAATGCATCTCCATCTGCCACATGTCTGCTTTCGGGGCCATTCTGAGTGTTGTCCTACCTACCCCTATCTGCAGCAGAAGCTCAATTAGAGTCTGCCAAGAACATCGATGTCTGCAGAGCTGGTTGCATCATCAGTCTCTCTGGTACCCTTTTGACACACAAAACTGGACACCAGAGAGCACCTGGAATAGGAAGGACATTAATAAAAAAGATGAAAGTAAAAATGACTGAAAGATGAAGTTCCCGTTGGCCAAGACTTAGGATTACAAGTTTCAGAAAACTTTCAAAGACATATCAAGGTTGCTGACTTGGAAAGTTGTCTTCACAAGCACGTGGTTTAGGTAAAAAAAACCTCCAGAGACAGAATGCATTTTTTTAATCTGAAATTTAGAGTTTTGTGGTTATATGAGAGTTTCTGAGTCAGAAGCCTTGACACAGAGCAGAAGCAATTCTCTGAGACGTACAGCTTCGTGAGCGTGCCAGAGAGATTCTGGGGATTTACAGTGTACACTGTTGTTGATGCAATGAAACAAATTCTGTTCTGCTGCACAGATATGTAAACACTAAATTCAGCAGTGTTCCAACAAAGGTGTGTAGAAGACAGACACAGAGCAAAGGATATTTAAATTCTGCCTCCCAAAGCTCCTTACTGATCAATGAGGATGGAGTCAGTAGTGTAAAGATGTGCACCTAGTGTCAACCTCAGAGCCCGAGGGTGGTGGGGGCTGCAGTAGGACAATGAGTGCACCGGAGACTCCTGCCCTCCTGGGGCAGCGACTGGAGGCTCGTGGGGCACCCTCCAGCATCTCACCCAGTACCAGGGTTATGTGCTTGCGCAGCTGCTTCCCCCGTGACAGACACCCCACTGATTTCAGAGGGTATTGCTTGACATCTGTCACATTTATAGAGCCTGCATGCAGAGTAAGTAGTGAGATTGTAAGCATTAGATGAAGACAGGATAAATGGATTTTTTTTTTTTAATAGACATTGGAGGTGCAGGGCAGGACATGTGCTTGTCAGGAAAAGGGGTTATTCACTGATTTCTAAAGACAGGGAAACGTTTTGGCCAGTACTACTCTTAATTAACAAGACCAAAGCAAAACCAAACATGTTCCCAATCTTTACTGTTGCATTTATAAACATAAGGTTATCCCATTTATGCATATATGAATTTTTCTCTTCAGATTTGTCAGCAATGTTATTATATCCAGACCTGGACACAGTCTGATAGAGTGGTTTTGTAAGACAAATAAAAAGCAAATTAAGTTTAACATCATGTCAGTTTGATACACATAAATACTAGTTCCAGAAGGGCTTAATTGCAATTAGGTGATATGATGCTGAATCTAATGATCCTTTCTTAAACCAGTTAACTGATCCTGTCTATTGTTTCCATCTTTACAATTGTACTTGATTACTTTGGAAGGAACACAATCCTTTGTTACTCTCTTTCTCTAAAGGAACTTGATACCTAGCATGGTAAGCAGTAAACCTGAGTGTCCTGCCCTGTCCAGATATCTCAGAGAAAGACACATTAAAAATCTAAAAGGAAACTGCTGCTAGCTCTCACGTCCTGCATAATGTCCAAGGAGTTTGAACCATTGATTTGAGCAAGCTGATCACCAACATTCTGTTGAAGAAGTTTTTCTCAACTTGTGGGTTTGATTCCCTTCCTTCCTCCTCAAAATACAGGAAACCCAGAAAGTCAAGTAGGGGAACCTGTGAAATAGTATTACTTTTAAGAAAAATAAGAAAGTAAAGGAAAGCAACATTTCCAGAATAATTTTGTTGAGACCATACATATAATATTACAACTGTTTGCACATATTTTTTTAATATTTATCTGCCTATATAAAATTGTTTAAAAACTCTGAATTAGAGTACAGAATGACACTTAAATCTCAATTTAAACAGTGAAACTGATGGAGAAGTTACAGTATCCCTGTTTAGTTTCTTCCAATGATTTATTACACCACTGTTTAAAAAAACTACATCTGATGATATATGATAATATATCTCTTCTGTGGAACATCATGTGCAAAACCAATACAAAATGCATAAATTAAATAAAAAAAAAAATTGCAGTGAGGATGTATGGACTTTGAAGGTCCCATTCTACAGAATGCCAAGCTTGTTTGCCAAGATGGAAAGTACATTTTGCTACTTTTAATGCCCATGCAGAATAACACCCATTGCTGATTCAACAGAACAGATTCATAAAGCACATCTGATGTATTTCTCTCTTTAAAACGTTATGATGACACAATGTCAAAGTGCAACAGTATTTGCAAACCATACCTTTCTGAAACTCTGGGTGGTATCTTAGAACCTGTGTGTGGATTAGGTAGGTCACTGACTTTTGTACATATCCACTACAACGGTGATACAAAGAATGGACAATGATCTGTCTTCTGTAGCAATAATAGTAAGAAATCAAAATGTACTATTTACTTGCATTACAAATATCTCACAAACTGTTTAGCACACAAGTCAGAAGTTCCCACTGACATCTAATTCTTTCTGCAGTTCAGCTTTGAAAATTACTTTTTCCATAAAAAATGACCTTGTGAGTGGATTGTTACTCACTGCTTTCTCATTGCTTGTAACAAACAGAAGTTAAAATTATTCAGGAGCCATTGAAGTTTTTTTGGGTAATCATATTTTTTTGTTGTGTAGCATAACTTGCAACTCCCTGCTAAAATTTTGCAACCTTCTTAACAAATACCAATGCTGTCATCCCCTGAATAATGGATTATTTTTTTTTTTGCTTTATTTTGTTTCTTTTTATGGTCAGGAACACTCATGTTGTTATAGATCAGTACATTATAGAATTCCACTGGAAAAGACAGTCTAATGTAAATGACCGCTTTGGCACATGCTCAGTTAGGTTTTCTGTTGTGCTTTAGCAGACGAGTTGGTACCTGAGCTATGAAGACTCATATCTGAGGTTTACTTTGCATTATTAGTGTGGCCATGACACACAAACAGGGCACTTGGAGATAGGAAATATGAAGCTCAGCTTCTGGTGGTACTGGAGCAGTCCAGACCACATTCAGACTCCAAGCTCTTGTTGGAACTTTGTGGAAGTCATTCCAAACAGGAAAACTTCAGTCCCGGTGCTTTGGTTGTTTACACTGGTGTCTAGAATATCTCATAGGAATCCTGAGAGTCACACGGGTGCAGGAGGAGCCTGGCTGAAGTGCAGTGTTCTAGCACAGAGCTAGACAAGAGCATGAAACACAGAACTAAAACAGTTACTCTGTGATTTTGAATCTTCCCTGTTTTTTCTAGATTTTTTCAGTGCTTCTTTTTCCAAGATGAAAAAAAAAAACACCCTGTGTTTAAAAATTTTTCCCCAGTACTTTAGCTTTGCAGACCCCATGCTACACAAAACTCCTTTCTTAGTTATTTGAGTTTGGCCCGTAGCTCTTTATAACAGCACTTTTATATGATGCAAGTTAAATGATCTTACAGTAGAACTATTTATACCAACTTCCATGTCAGGAATGTAATGATAAAATTTCCAAACAGAATCCACCACATTTTAATATTACAAATCCATTGAAGCATTAATAGTGTGATAGCTGGACTGCGGTCAAGCACACTCTCAGTTGAGGTACTACCCCTAAACAAGTTTATCTCAAACTTCTGACCACTACATTTTATAACATTGATTCCTAAACATGAATGATCAAACATACATGAAAAAACAGTTTAGTAAATTACTAGTTTTTACAAAATAGAAAATTATGTCATGAAAAAGCAATCAAAATAATAACAGGTAAAGATGAATGTTTATGTATTATACGTACTCACTTTGTCTTTTTTGAAAAGTAATGGAGTGTGTGAAAAATACAGCAGAAATAAAAGTAGGTCTGGAAAAGGTGATGCACCTACCTGTATATTTCATAATAAACTGTCAATGCAGCCAAATATGTAGGGTATGAAAAGCTGGGAATTTATATCCACATTAGCCAAAGGGGTGTGAACCAAACTCTTCTCAGGAGACTTCCCTAGCCACCTGCTGTAATCTGAAGCATGTTAAGAAATCACTCTACTTTTTGTTGGAGATGAATTACAGTCCAGAAGTTATGTGCCCACAGAGATAAGCAGTGAGAAGCAGCAGTGTGTAGTAGCTTTGTGATATCTATAGTGACTTTATAGAAGTGAGTTCTAAACTCTGCTCTCAAAAATATTCAGGTAAGTTAGATTCAATAATTGACCGGGCTCAGAAGCAGTCCTGGGAGCAGAATCCAGCCTCCTACTTGGGGCTTCTCCTTGCTGTCTGGCTCCTTGAGTCTTGCCTTTTTAACAGAATCTGTGAGCTGTCTCTTCATGCCCTGTAGTGTAGTGGTTACAGGTCATAGGCCTTCAGTATGAAGAAAAGTCTGAAGCACAATTTTCTGTTTTCAGTCAAGTGTTCTCACTAGTCAGACAGTGTTATGTGAAAAGCTGACCCACCATCAGTTCTGCTTTGCTTGTTCATAAAAATCAATGCATCAGCAGGCAAAAATACTGAGATAAAGTTTCCAAATGGAAATACGACTGTTTACAACTCTAATTTGTGTGCACAGGTCCTGTAGAGAAGCTCGAGTTCAGGTACAGAAGTTCTAGGCATTTTCTCTATCCCTCCTCAAGCTGGCTTTTGGATCCTGCTCCACAACCAGTGCTTAACTCACAAATGTATAAATCCTGTGTTGTCTCTACCCCCAATGCATTAATAACCAACTGAATATATTATATTTCTTCATGGAAAGAAAGAAGTTAAGGCTGGTTCTACACTCTTCTGGTTCTTATTATGGTAATTTCACTTTATGAAAGAGAGGGTAGAAGTGAAGGATGGCAAGGAAATGCTGCTACTAGTGCAAGTGACATTTTAGAATGAGTCTGGTTTCAGAGTGTTTTATGCTCACAGGCACAAAGGATGATTTAAGGTGCATGCAGAGTACAGTCAGCTGGGATGTCTGGGAAAACAAGCTCTAAAGGGCAGACAACAAGTGCAACAGTGACCTAAGAAAGCATGAGGACTTGGCAAAGCTGCTGCCTGGGGCAAACCTCAGCTTGGTCACTGCCTCATTAGCAAGACAATTGGAAACAAACAAACAAAACCAACACATGCACACAATAATTACAGTGAGGAAAGCCCCAATGCTGGTTGCTGCTTACTAACTATATATTTTCTGATCTGCTCTAAGGAGTTTGTCGGTCATGCAAGTGAAGGACAAAAATGACTGTAACAGCAATACAAGAAGAGAGGAAGCAGATGCCACACCCTCCTTTGCAGTTTACTACCAATTACAGGATTTCCATAGTCTCCATGAAGCAATTAAAGAGTTATGCTTCAGTGATCAATTAATATTCACTTGACATCATCAGTTTACCAACATCTCAGAGAAACAGCCTTTCTGTCCCTTCTCTGAAGTAATTGCATTACAACACAGTTGACACAAATAAAAACAAAAAAAAAACCCAAACAACAAAACAAGCAAACCCCAAACAACACACAAAATGTGAGTTTTCTTGATTTTGAGGGACATTGTTCCCCAGTGTCTTTAGAAACACAGAAACAGTGGAAAATATAAAGACTTAGTGGAGTACAGTAGGAATATTTCTATGATATAAACATTATTTGGAAAAAAACCCCACAAACAACAAAACCAAAAAAGACATTTTAAGCACCAGAGGAGAACACTGATTGAGTCAATGTAGCTTAACTACTCAAAGCTTTCAGTTATATTCTGGACAGCAGGGGAGAGTAAAATCCTACATAAATAACACTATAATTCATTTAAGAAGTATTAATTTGCATTTGATTAAGAGAATTTCATATGACCAAATTTATTAGTCCTTACTCAACAAGCATCCTATTGAGCCACATGATAACTTCTCTCCAAATACTGGGAAATGAGATAAAAGAAACAATGGATACAGATAATTAGACTGTAACTCAGTTAATTGTACTAATTTATAAACTACCAAAAGTAATTTTTCCTTTGCTTATAACTAATTTCTTAATTGTTTCCCATTTGGAAGTGTCCTCCTGGTCCCCCTGATGGTGTCCACCTCTCTGGGCTGAGCTTGGAGGGGCTCAGCTTGAGCAGACTCCTGCCGTAGGCACTTCCACAAGGCATCCAGAGCTGGGCAGAACCGGTCCAGGATGCAGACCTCAGCGAGAGCTTCTACAGGGCAAGTTAGCTTGGGCTAACCAGAACAGAATTGATTCCCACCCTGTATCACTATGGATGAGCCTCCCAACAGACAAGCCTTAAATCTCACTATGACCAAAACCTGAAGTTTAGCAAACAGGAGATTTTTTATTCATGAAAGCCCTTATTAACCACCCTGAGGCTCCTGAAAGGCTATAACTGCTTATTATTTACTAATTAGTGGTCTACTAATGTTCTCAGGTTGCCTGGGTTACAGTTAGGTTTCTATTACTTCAGTGACAGGTTACTGTTATTGCCAAGAACAGCCCCCAGTTTGAAAAAACAGGGTATTTTAGTGCCTAACTCCCATTTAACCCAGTCAGGTCATATCAATGAGTCACCCCTGTGTCACTTCAAGAAGTAATAAACACTTACTGCTCTAACTCAGTACAAAACTCAGATGATTTCAGATCCTCTCTTCAGTATTTCATATGGTTGACTTGAAGTATCTGACAGCTGACATTCACAGGTGAGTGCTGCAATACTAGCACAGAGGCAGGGCTGGGTTGTGGCCCTTATCAATACACGTTGAAACTGGGTATCAGAAAACACAAAAAAGTCGGGAGGTCAAAGTGAGGGAAGATGAGAGTGGTGCAAATGGGAGAGCAAAACCTGCAGAGCAAGGCAGTCCTGGCAGAGGTGACTGCAGCCCACTCCTTTGGTTGGTTTTACATTTCATCCAATGAATGTCTGACAAAAGGTGCCTAGGCATCCAGGACAAATGGGATTCTGGTAATCAATGGGTTTTGAGAGAGCCTTAATGATCAAGCCACAGATTTATGCTCTTCATTTCTTGTGAGCTCTTTTTCTGACCCCCAAAACCTTTCATTCTCTGCTGTGAAGTGCTGTAGCTTTCACATGGACTGCGGAAGTCAGCTCCTTACTCTGTCTTTCCCTCCTCTCTCTCCCACATTTCTGCTTAGTTTAAAAGTCTGATACTCTAGGGCACCATTCTGGGAAAGGAAGGATGTGGGTGACACTATGGGCATTTATATAAAAACTGAGTCCTACTTCTGTTGAAAAATTTAAGAGGAAAGAATGAAGCAGTTATCTCTACCCAAAGGCTGAAGAAGTCTTTAAAAAAGCTACCAGAAACACCACATTGCAGCACCATTCCTAAATCCATGAAAGAGGTGAGATTTCAGTTCAGTTCAGCATTTCTTATCCCTGATGTTGTTGGGTGGTCTATGAGAAGTCTGAGCTTGGTAGAGAAAACAGAGACTAGAGAGAAGAAAGTTGTCCACAATATAGTTCCAAAAGGAAAAAAAGACTATATTCTTGGCATTCCCCCTGTGAATTTGTGTTTAAAGCAGAGAAAGTATGGAAAAAGAGGAACAAATTGCCCCCCCAAGGCAAGAAGAACATCAAGCTGTTGGAATGGGTCCAGAGGAGAGCCATGAAGACGATCAGAGGGCTGGAACACCTTCCCTGTGAGAACAGGCTGAGAGAGTTGGGGTTGTTCTGCCTGGAGAAGAGAAGGCTCCGGGGGGACTTTATAGTGGCCTTCCAGTACCTGAATGGGGCCTACAGGAGAGATGGGGAGGGACTTCTTACAAGGGCACGTAGTGACAGGACGAGGGGTAATGGATTTAAACTGGAAGAGGGCAGATTTAGACTAGATACTAGAAAGAAATTCTTTACTGTGAGGGTGGTGAGGCACTGGAACAGGTTGCCCAGAGAAGCTGTGGATGCCCCATCCCTGGAGGTGTTCAAGGCCAGGTTGGATGAGGCTTTGAGCAACCTGGTCTAATGGAAGGTGTCCCTGCCCATGGCAGGGGGGCTGGAACTCGATGATCTCTAAGGTCCCTTCCAACCCAAATTCTATGATTTTATGATTCTATGAAAATTAGCTTCACCTGGCTGCCTTGTTTCCTTTCTAGTAAATCACTGAACTGTTAAGTACTGAATTATGTGCTGAATACCATGTTGTACACAAAATTATTACCCAGTCGCAGATATTTTTGTTATATGGTTTAAAGAAAACAAACAAACAAAAAACCCCCCAAAAAAACTCCAGAGAAACTGTAGAAAACAGGACAGAAGACATAGAAGCAGATGGCCTGACCTAGCAAGGAACCAAACACCTCAGTCCTTGGATGTCAATCACTATGCGTACAAAAACATCATTATCTCCCCTCCGTGCTTGCAGGTTTCCAGAATAAGTCATCGAGTCAGCTTCCAAAGGAGCATGTGACAGACATAAAAGCCCTTCCTGTATAAATAAGGGAAGCTAAGGAGAATGCTGAGAGAAAACTTAAGATGTTTTCCTTCCAGTTTTTGGAATTGTAAGAAAATGAGAAACAGGATGCATGTGTGGAGGGGATAGGGGGAACAAACAAAATTGTTCAAGTAGAACGTATTCTCTGGTAACAGGAAAAGGAAAAAAAAAAATCTAAGGCCAGGGTTTTAGCTAATTTAAATCACTGCCGGTTTCAAGCGAATTGCATCAGTTAACAAAGGCTCAGAATTTGCCTCACTTGTATTTCTTTGAAGATATTTATATTCAAATAAGCATTTAGATAATTGTAGTTTTTTCTTTCCTTCATAACACTGGTTTTCCAGTTTGTTTCATTGCTTTCTTTATCACAAAGGAACAAATTCTTTTCTCTGCTAAGTTATTCGTCTTTGAAGAATAGTTGTGAGGAGCAAGAGGAACAGATTGGCAACATTTGTCAGTGCTCATCTACCTTTATTATCCCTTGGGGCCCTGTTTTCTGTGTTATCTTCCATTTTGCTTGGGGAATGCTCTGAGTTTCCACATGAACCTTTGAGCATGACTACCCTACCAGAGTTCAGGCATAAAATCTGTACATGTCTGAGTTTTGATGCCATGTTGGACTTCCTAAACTTTTGTGAGGTGATTCTGGGTGATGCCAGTGCAGTAGGTCATAAAAAGCTCTTCAGTCTCTCCCCACTTTCAGCTTTTAAGAACAAAGTTAAAAAAGGTTGAATGTTAGTGACCTCATAAGAAGTTATTCCCATCAGTATTGGCACTGTGCAACAGCCACTTCAATGTGCTGAAACATGAGGTAAAGCCCTACATCACTCTTTCAACGAATTGCGAGTTTTAAAGATCTAACTATTTAACACTTTATAAAGACCATTGACCTCAAGTAATCCATTTAAGAAGCTCACAGATGATAACTTTGAGTTTCTTAAGGGTTTCAGCATATTTTTCAGAAAGAAAAAATTATGAAATACATTAGCTGTGCTTTGGTCTGTGTTTTTTCAACAATCTGAGTGTGGTTTGCACTGCGCAGCTATGAACGTACAGGCTGTCTCTCTGTCCTCTTACTTTCCAAGAGGAAATCAGTATTACACAAGTCACAATGCAATGGGCTAATGCTTTTATATTCTTAAAGACTGTCAGCTGCTTCCCACTTAGGTTTAAAATGTTGGCTTGCCATGTATATTGGACGTAGTGAATGAAAGAATGAATGGATAAAGAGTGTCCTGCAAGGAGAAATAACTTCAAATAAGTTACCACTCAAGCTAAATCAGAAAACAAGATCAGTAAATATTAGCATAGTTATATTAAATGTATAGTGAGAAATTTACAGCTGTAAAGAGTGACTCACTGCAGCTCACTTGTATACTTAACCAAACGGAAGCATCACAGGTAAAAGGATACAACTAAATGCACAAAGTGAGATGTTAATAGCTTACATTTTTGCAAAAACACATATGAGCACCTTCAGTATGCAAAAGAACTTGTTGACACAAGAAAAACAACTAACCTTCTGTCCTGATTTCAGCTGAGACAGAGGTAACTTTCTTCACAGTAGCTAGTAAGAGACCATGTTTTGGATTTGTGCTGAGAAGGGTGGTAACATATAGATGTTTGTAGTTGCTGGCAGGACAGTCAAGGGCTTTTCAGCCTCCCTGCTGTGCCAGTGTCTGCAGGTGCAGGAGAAGCTAGAAGGGAGCACAGCCCCCATTACTAGCCTAGGATTTGTCCTTAGGTTTAGGATTGAGACCCAAAGTGGCCAATAGTCTATTCCACATCATGCGCGCCATGCCCAGTATATAGGTAAGCCTCTACCCAGAAGCTATTCTCTTGCTCTGGGTCAGCTCTTTCCAAGTGGTCATGTCCCTCCCTCGGTCAGCTCTCAGTCTTGGACACATGGTCCCTTATCTCCATTCCAGGACTGGGGTTTTGGGACTCTCCCTGCTCCAGGATCGTTAGCTGGGAACAGGCTGAGCCTTCGTCCTTGGATGGTAAGCAGTGTCACTGTGTATCAGTCATTTGTATATTTGTATATATTACTATTATTATAATTATTTTTTTAAATTTTATTGTAGTTTAGTTATTAAATTGTGTTTATCTCAACACACGAGTCTCTTTTCCCTTTACCCCTTTAGTTTTCTCCCCCATTCCTGCAGGAGGAGGGTGAGCGAGCATCTATGTGGTGTTGGCTACCAGTGAGGGTAGAACTACAACACCTTCTTTATGGATCTTTGCATCACATAGAAAGATTTTGATAGAAAGGTGAATGGTGGAATGAGAAAACACAGAGAAGGAACTGCTGAATTTCTTGGGGTACCTAACTGTTACTGAAGGTGGGAAGCATCTTGTCTAGTATCCAGCATGTACTTGGTAAGTCACCAGTTTGTCAGGACTCTTCCATAGTCAATAGGGACAAATTGGTCCTTCCTGAGGACAGTTCATGCTATCCTACAGCTTGTGTCTCCTTTCACAAGTGCCTACTGATTGTGAAGGGAAGGGAGCAATTTGATCAACTCACTAAACTTTTAGGTGGCTACAGCCAGATGACAGATCACTCAGGAGCACAAAGTTGCAGAGCTGCTGGGGCTGCAGCTCAGCTGGGGTACAGGTCAAGAGCTTAAAAGCAGCTCCCAGCAGAAGGAGGACCACCTACTGAGGCTTCTAGTTTTCTTCATAGCAGCCCTTGTCAATACAGCTGGCCTTGAACAATCAGCTAAACTCATAGAAGGGAGCAAGAGGGACAACCAGTGCTCTTTTACTCCTGTTACAGAAGAACCATCTTGCCTTCCTCATTAGAAATTGCTTTAAAACAAACAGTTAAATTCATCCTAGTGTTACATATGAGGTACCTGAGGTTACTCTGAGAAAGAACAGATTCATTTAGCATAGCTCACAGGACTGATCTTTGAAAAAGCTTTTGTTGCCCCTTAGGGTGGGTGGAGGATGTAACAGCCAACTTCAGCCTTATGAGGCATGTTTCTCTTTGAGGGACAGAACAAGAAGGCAGGGAGGAATACATTCTGTGAAAGACTGCAAAGCAAGATGGATTTGAAGAAAAAGTGACACATTATGTGGTTGGGAATGTTCTAGTCGATGCACGATAGGGAAATTAATTTTTATGCAAGATTATGAGAATGGCAAGAAAGGTAAGCAAGGTAGAGCCTTGCATGTGAAAGCTTGACAGCCCTGTGCTGAGTCTCGGATTTGAATTTGATGCAGGGAAAAAGTGAAAGCTGGTGGAAATGCTAGAGAATGGAGATGTGTGACATGACATCAGAATGTCAGGAGAAAAAATGGTTTTCTTTTCCTGAGAAGTGTGACAGCAAAAGACATACAAGAGAAAAGCCATCAGAGGATGTGTGGAAGAATGTAGTGGGATGAGTGGGAGGATGAGATCAAAGGATATGAAAGGAAATGGTAGAGGGGGGTTTCTTCATGGAAAGAAGATGAGAACCTTTTACATCAAAGAGAAAGGAGGAGGCAAAGGCAAGATGTAGTATAGAAAGATGAGGACCAGATGATATTATTAATATATGTATCAACATCCTTTCTTGGAGTGTTCTCAGCTCTCTTGAGAATTCCTTTCAAAGACTGGGAAACAGTTTGGTTTTGCTCCTTCATGATATGAGTATAATGGATTTATTCTGTGAGCATGAATAAAGAAAATGATGAAGAGGACAGAGCATGATGTTATTGCAGAGTGGTTAAGAGATAAGAGCAAGGAGTCAGAATGTGCCTTATAGTTAGTTTTGACTTCATGTCTTCTCATACAGGCTCATTTTCAGCCATGCCTTGTGCATTTAAAGAGCTTGGTTTTATCTTAGCTGACTCTAGTCCCTCAGCAAAGTAGTAAAGTTAGGAACCAAGTGGTCTTCAGCTGCCTCTGTAATAAATAGAAACAATTGGGCAGTTAGGTGAGTTGTATTGCCTTCTGTGCTGCCCTGCCTTCTCCATGCTAGCCATAGCAGAAGACTGAGAGCCATAGCTGCTAGTGTAAGTGCCTCAGTTATGAGCCTAAAGTAGGTCGGGTGAACTCAGACAAAGAGAACATAGGTGACTTTTTTGGTGCCGGCAAAGAACTGTGTGTGACTTCTCACTCTACACTGAAACACAACACTCAGCTGGGTAGGGACCAGGGACCTACTTAGTCAAGGCCTTTGTCACAAAATGTTGTGAATGTTAAAAATAAAAGCTGGTAAAAAAGTCCAATAGCACACATTTGCAAGGTTCCCTCATTATTGCTTAAATGGAGGAATAAAATCTGGGTGGGTTAGGGAATCCAGAATAAAATCAGGATGCAGGCTATCCTAAGGAACCCTATTTTCACACACTACCAGGATAAATAATTCTAAATCACAAAAATTACAATTAGGACCACACTGGCCTCACCAGTGTAATAAAGAACTTTTACAAGCTTACCATGTTGCCTTCAGTGATGCTTTCTGTCTCATACATCTCTTCTTTCCACGTTACTTTTCCCCTTTATTTTCTGGTGCTGAATGGTGGTGAAGCAACACCAGCTCTAACCCCCAGCAGTCATTCTGCAACTACTGGTGCACTAAGAGGGGCCATATGTTTAAGTCCTGCTGCATAATTCTTCAGCAAAGTATTACATTTATTTCTGTTTTAAACACAATAATAGATGTATCAGCTGTTTTTAGCAACTTCCAGCTTGGAGGAAGAAGGCTAGGAACATGGAAGTATTAAAGAATAACAAAAGAATCCATGTTAAATTGCTAATTACCTGGCACTGTATTTGTTTTCAGCTTAGATAAAAATGTGGTGGTATTCCCAAATAATTCATAATGCCTTAGGCGAAAAAGCTAGCCCTGTAATACTTCAGCATAATTGAAAGTGATGAAGTGGAAGACTGGAAATGTTTATTTCAGAATAATAGTGTTAAAGTAAAATGCTGAAAGATGGAGAAAACCACTAGAGATCTTAAAAGGAGGGAAGAGAAGAAAAGTGGCATGGTCCAGAATAATCACAATCATTAATACTGTAGCAAACAATTTAGTTTTATTTTAAATTACTCCTAAGAAACAAATTAAACAACCAGCAAACCTGTGATTTTTAAGTTTCTTGGCTTTGATGCGTACCCAGCTGTCATAAATGCCTTTACAAAAGCACGTTTTGCTTTGCACTGGAAGACAATAGTTTGCTAGATCTAAGTCAGCCCCAAAACATTAAAGCTCAGCAGGGCAAATTCTGTCCTCAGGTACATGCCTGAGCATATTTTCAACAGAGCTTGCATTGTAAGAAAAAGCTTCAGAGTGATAAATATTTTCTTATTCCTTTTCCAGTGAGTTTGAGGAGAATGTGTCTTCCTTTTCAAATGCTGTAGTGATGCTGATGGGAGCTATACAACACACATTATAAGAATTAATTTGGTTCCTTTTCAAAGTGTTCATGTTGTTAACATGAGATAATTAAAAAAAAAAATGTTCTTTCCCCAGAATCTGAAATAATTAAAGATATTAATTCTCAAATTTCTCTGTGTCAGGAGTACCATATTTCCATGCAAGGACCCAGTGAGCAGGACCCTTGTCTTCTTCAACAACTTGGAGCAACCAGGGCAACTGTAAACCACTGACATTCATTTCAGACATCTTGATTTATCTTTTTTCTTTCTTTTAGTGGTGATGACAATCCCCTGGGGCAAGGTCAGTCTAGGTCAGGAAGGAAAGGCAGATAGAGCACCGTGAAGGAGCTGGGATGCTAACCTACAGCTGCGGCATGGGTTGGCTGGCAGGCACCAGGTTACTGGCCGCTGTTAATGAGGAGGCAATCAGCTTGTGGATGCTGCAGAGTGCTGTATGGATTGTTGTAGTCTAGTATTTAATTTCCTTCTCGATCCTGTCTTTCAGTCAATCAGCAGTGACCCAGCTGCACACAGTTTTGATAGCATCCCTTACAAAACCTTTCAGTAGGTCACTGACCAATTTTCTACAGGCAGTCACGCTAAAAGTATCACAGCTCCTGCACTGGCATTCCAGGTCACTTGTGTGCCACATTGCCTTCCACTACTCTGCATCACACAGAGCCAAGTTTCCCCTAACAAAGTTGCCTGAAAGAGGACAAACAGTACTCTGAATCTCCCTTTTGGATATCTTATGGCAGAGAAGAACAAAAAAACGGAGGACAGGACAGGGCTGGTTGTGAGGGGGTACTATGCTGAGGCAGGAGGAGGGAGAGAGATGATCTCTCTCCCCTTTGTCCTTGAGTTTATTGGATGACAAAAAATAGCTACAGGCTGCATTTCCCATCCCATAGCTCACCTCTGCAGTAGTCACTACTGGAAGGAAACATGTAGGATTTAATAGTTCCCCTTAAAAATATCCCCCTATCTAAAATTAAACTGGGAATGGGGGCTCAGAGGAGGGAAAAGGTAAGAGAGAAGTGTTTCTCACTGCTGCCTCTCTCCTGTCACATCCTCTGAAGGTGTGTAGGAGAAACTCTCCAAATCATCTAGCTTTCTGCCTCTACAGCTGGTTTCTTTGACAAGAAGAGAAGCCAGACCTTCTTTGCATTGTGTATTACTACATTGTTGCAAGAGAGATGATGTTCAGGAAAACTAGGACAGCTTCTAACCCAAGATACTTTTACGGTTTTGGGGGGGGTTGTCTGGTAGCAGGGAGGGG